>NC_046663.1:75083776-75129311 GCF_010883055.1 Belonocnema kinseyi
CCCCCCCCCCCCCCACACACACTTTTGAAATTCGGCAATTCTAGGATATTTCATTAATAAACTCAAGCAACGTACAAGGAATTTCGGTAATTTTAGATAAAATCGTCAATTTTTAAACATTTTCAGGCAACATATGTTAAAGAATGAGAAGTGAATTTGGATTTTAATACCAATATATTTCTTTGTTTCTAAAATTCGGCATTTTATTGTAAATGTGTCCCTCGGTATTTTGCAAGGTTTTATTTTCCAAAAATGCTAATTTATTCATAGCTTTTTGATTTAAATAGAAGAAAATTATTATTTCTATCCTGGGAAAATGTAAAGATATAACTCGGTAAATCAACGTCCTTTTTAAATTAAAATCTCGGAAAATATATTCAGATGAACGATGTTAAATTGACTGTTTTGTGAAATTAATCATTTTCAGAGACTCGTTTAATCACCCATTTATTTTCTGAAAACAATAATTTTCTAAGCTCATTTAATTACCAAATTCTTCTAAAATTTAATTAATTTATTTCAATTAAAAATGTATTTCTCAGTTCGCAAACATTTTCCACAGTAAATAAAATAAAAATTTCGAACTCTAAGGCTGAGAATTTTTGCATTTCAAGTAATAAAAAACAAACTGAAAATTGAGGCATTCAACAAGTTTAAATGAAATGGAGATAATCTAAAATTTTAGAATTTTTAAGTTTTATAAATTATAGGGTTCAAAGATTCAAATTCAATTCCAAAAATATAAATCCACGTTATCATCGTCAGTGTTCTAAATTCAAAAACGAATCAATGAACCTTGAAAAGCTCTAAATTTTTGTTTCCAAATCTTGAGAAATCTAGAAATTCTTTTAATGCTTTCCAATTTAAAATTATTTTTGAAGTATTTTCAGAACCGTCATATATTTTAATTAGTAATAAATGATAAAAAATCAATGTTTTTTTATCAAAACTTTTCCACCTCAAAGCTCCTCCGCTTCTGTGAATAACATTTTTATTTTTCGAATGAAAAACAGTGAAATCGAACAACAAAATATAAATTTTGAAGCAACTGTGTGACAGAACAGGAGAAATTACCCTCAACTTTCACTGCGTGGACTTTTTAATTCCTCCGCACGTTCAAAAAATTTTACCATAAATTTGAAAAAATTGATGAATAATCTGTAATAAGTATTTAACAAATATAAATTTGTTCTATTTTAATTTGATGATTATTTTAATTATTAGAGTTCAAAATGTAAATAATAAATATCTTGGCTGTGGATACAGATTTTAAGCTGAATTCTAGCTTAAAAGAATAATGAAAATTGTCCGCTCACTGCAGCTTTTATAGTTTATATTGTTTAAACTTCTAAATAAAAAAAATGATGAAAACTTAATAAAATTTAAATCTTCGACATTTTTTGATTGATGTGATTGATAATGAAAAATCATAAAATGTGACTAATAGTGGAAAATTTTCTTAACATACAGGCTTGTATACATGGCGCACTTGAATGCTACCCGAATTGCACAATAGCAGGGAAGAAGCCATTGTACATGGGCATTTTCATATTTCGCGCCTTTAAAGTTGCATTCGGATCGGCCATTCGGTCAAGTGCGTGCATCTTCGGATCAAGTTTATCATAGTTTCCATGGATGCGTTCGAAACTTCAAATGGATACAAGTGTTAAAAAATATAGGTTATGTTATGTAATAATCACAAAAAATAAAAGTGTTTCATTAAAAATGAAGTGAGACTTGTGGACTGAGAAGTTAATGTCAATTTTCTTATGTGCTAATAACATTATGGAATGGCTACTGAGTGACAAATACTATAAATTGGTAATAATATTGTCCGCTTTTTGTGGGCGAAGAATGAATTGTGTTTAACGCTTATTTGCGACATAAAAAAGGTATGTTATGAATCGACACGATTTGTTTTGAATAAAGTGAATAAAATATTACATGCAAAAATTTTTAATTGACATTACCTACAATTACCTACAGCGATTTCGGTAAAAAGGTGAATCCGACCATAACCTCGAAATAATGATAGATCGGCCCGGCAAGTTTATTATACTTTCGATTGATTATACTTTACTAAAGAAATTTTTTGTGGTTTTGTATCTTTATTACTGACATTGTCGGCAGTAATAATTTAAACAATAATTACTTGATAAGAATTTAACAGTCATTTCCAAACTGGTATTTCATCACCCCCTAAAATTAATTATAATTCAATCTGATGGTATAGGTGTATCAAAAAGATATCGCGAAGCAATTTAACTTGCCTGAATTTTAATTAATAAAGTTTTTTGGGATTTTTTTATTTTAGAGAATGTTTTCTCTGGACCGCATTTCAAAATTTGGTTTGATCAACCACTAAAATAAATTAGAGAGTCGTTGATAATAGGAGTGTAGCAAAAATTAATGCAGAAACGAGATTTTGGGCCAAAATTTTTATTTCAATTTTTTCAGAAATTTTGCTATAATTATCTATTTTATCAGGTCTCAATATTAAATTCATACATTACTGGTACCGTGTCAGAAAATAAAAATCTTTTAGTGTAATACAAACCTACTCAGCCAGAGAAAACACGTTGTAAAATACAAAAAAATTCCTAAATAATTGATCAATTAAAATTCAGGCGAGTTAAATTTCCTTGAGATATCTTTTTGATACACCCATATCATAAAAATGAATTAGAATGAATTTTAAAGGCTGATCAAATGCCAATTTGGAAAGCAGATCCAGAGATAACGCTTTCGAAAATAGAATATTTTCTAAGTAAAAATGGAATAACAATTATATGCTAAATTATCTTGTCTAGATAAATTTTTTAAACAATCCTATCACCAATGAGTCTCTAATTTATTTTAATGATTGATTAAACCAAATTTTGAGATCAAGTCCAGGGAAACCATTTTCTAAAATATAAAAAAATTTCTAAATAATTGATAAATTAAAATTCAGGCAAGTTAAATTACCTCGAGATATCCTTTTGATACAACTATATTATAAGAATAAATTAGAATGAATTTTAAAGGCTGATAAAATGCCAGTTTGGAAATCAAATCTAGTGATACCAATTTCGAAAATAGAATAATTTAAAAGAAATGGAATAACGATTCTGGGCTAAATTATCTTGTCTAGATAAATTTTTAATACAATCCTATCACCAACGAGTCTCTAATTTATTTTAATGGTTGATCAAATTCAATTTTCCGATGAGTTCCAGAGAAAACATTTTCTAAAATACGAAAAAAATTCCTAAATAATTGATTTATTAAAATTCAGGCAAGTTAAATTGCTTCGATATCTTTGAATGCTACAGAATTAATTTTAGGCTGATCAGTCCCCAGTCTTGGGATAAGGTCTAGAGATAACGATTTTCCAATAATGTTCATTTAAATGAACCAGCTAAAATGCACCAAATCCATCGGCATTTCCTGATGTGAATTTATCTATAATCGATCTGTGAAAAAAAAAACAATGGAAATCAGTTATTAAATTCAGAAATAATGTGTTTATTATTAAAGTTATTAATAAGTAATGATTGTTTAATTATTAATAAGTAATTATTGTTTAAATTATTACTGCCGCACTGTCAGTAATAAACATACAAAACCACAAAACATTTCTTTGGCAAAGAATAATGAATCCAAAATTTAATAAACATGCCTGGCCGATCTGTCATTATTTCGAGGTTATGGTGGAATTCACCTTTTTACCGAAATCGCTTTAAGTAATTGTAGGTAATGTCAATTAAAAATTTTTGCATGTAATATTTTATTCACTTTATTCAAAACAAATCCTGTCTATTCATAACATATCCTTTTTATCCCGCAAATAAGCGTTAAACACAATTAACTCTTCGCCCACTAAAAGCCCATAATATTATTACCAATTTATAGTATTTGTCACTCAGCAGTCATTTCATAATGTTATTGGCATAGAAGAAAATTGACGTTTACTTCTCAGTCCACAAGTCTCACGTCATTATTAATGAAACACTTTTATTATTTGTAATTGTTACACAACATAATCTGTAGTTTTTTACACTTGTATCCATTTGAAGTTTCGAACGCATCTATGGAACTATGAGAAACTTGATCCGAAGATGCACGGACTTGATCGAATCGCCGATCCGAATGAAACTTTAAAGGCAGGAAACATGAAATATGAAAATGCCCCTTGTCCAGTGGCTGCTTCCATGCTGCTGTGAACTTCGCGTATCAATCAAGTGCGCCATGTATGTAAGACCCAGCGTGTCTAGCCTGTGTATAGTAATTTCTTAAACAATTTTCTGTTCCCAAAATCATGAAAATATATAATTGTATTTTCAAATAATTTTCAATTGTTCCAACAATCATCATTTGTCTGAAAAATTGCGTTCTTCATTCAAATTGTGAACAGTTTTTATCTATCGGCAGAAATTATTAAAAAAATGAAGAATACTGAGAGTCAAACTTGTTGCTTATCATATTTGGTCATTCATGAACAATTTTTATTTGCTTAAACAATTTTTCTTCCTAAACTCATGAAAACGTATTCTTGTATTATATATTATTATATTATTTTATATACGAGTTTTCCAGTATTGAAACTCATTAAAATCGTAATTATGCCGACGCTTTTGATTCAGCCAATAAAAATTATAATTTTTATTGGCAGTTCAACTTTTAAGATGAAACCGGTGAATCGAGAAGCTTTTTTTCAGCTAAATTCCAGCCTAAAATCTCTATCCACAGATGAGATATTTTTTTACATTAAATCGTCGCAGTCGGCATTTATGATAATACTCCGCCCCCCCCTCCCGACATCCCATACGCTAGCCACGTCCATAGGCAAGACATACGTTCCCTCCCCTATATATTTTGAAAACCATTTCCAAAAATATTTAATAATATTTACTATGTAATAATTGGTAAAGAGATAAACTATGACATGCCCTTTATAAAACTTTTTTAAAACAAATTTTTAATTTGACCTTTTCCAACGTTCAACCATAAATTTTATATATTTTTACATCTCATTTTTAATCAGTAATTTATGAAACGATATTTTTCAGTAAAATCATCTTTGCTCAGCTTGATACGAAATTAATTTGATGCAAGGTTTACAGTTTATCACGCAATATGTAGATAATTTCATGAATGCTAACATTGTTCGTGTATCCCAAGTATTCTTTTATTTCATTCTCACTAACCGTGTGTGTAGTCTATCAGAGGGTCTTCTTTAATACTATACGCAGAATTGAAAGTACTAATAGACGTAAATATATTCCCTTGTATGGATTTTCAAAATAATCCTAAAGAAATTATTTTCAGCAATACTTTTTTGTATAACTTCATTGGAATTTATTATAAGAATTATTCTAAGCTAGACCACCTTGGTTTTTATGTTACTAATAAGTGTGTACTGTTTTCTGAGAAATTAAAGAAAAGTAAAATAACTTTACTTATCAAGAATGTGTCTCAAACTTTTGTAAAGAATTTTTATTTAAAAAAAAAAAATTGAACAATTTACCTTCCCAGGTTCAAAAGTGATACATGGTTCATATATGGTGGACAAACCACTCATATTTTTCATTGGTTTTACAGAGAAAAGTTGATAAAACACATGAAAAATATCATTGTCTTATCAACTATATATAAATTATATATAACTTTTTCATCCAGGTGAAGTTATCAGAATGATTTATGTATATTAACATAATTAAAACAATTATTTTTAGAAAAATGCCTCGTCCTATATTATATACCACAAACGCTAGTCCTCCATGTCGAAGTGTTTTGCTAGCAGCTGCAGCTGTGGGACTTGAATTGGATACTCGCGAAATAGACCTTAAAGCGAAAGAAACAATGAAGCCGGAATTTATTAAGGTAAAAAATAATTGTTTAATAAACCATTTAATTCCATTATTCAAAAAGAAATTACAGTGAACCCGAGAGATAGGGCCCCCAGAGATTGTTCTTCCGAGATTTGACGCGGTGCAGCGGGAATGCGTGAGAGGAGCTTTTTTTTACATTCGGAGTGGACCTTTGTCTGGGGAGTTAGGTTCAAGGTCAGCTTCAAAACTGCCACTCAATCTTATTCACTGTATTATTAGTCCAGTCATCTCGTGTGTAAAAAAGATCTTTTCGCCGTATTAAGTAGGCAAAACGCTTTTTGTTTTGTTTTGCTAGAATGGTTTATTAAGAGGTCCTGATAAAAATGGCAAATTTTCTGGAAATTACTGGGAGGCGTCCTGGGAATATTTTTGAAAAAAATTCCAAAGATCGTGTTGCGTAAATTGATTCGCCCCATTCTAGAGAAAAAAGTGTAAAGGTAAAATTAAAAAAGGGTAAATTCTGAGATAGTTGAAAAAATAGAACCTTCTACATTTCTATATAAAAAGCGCCAGTTATGGCATTTTAAAAAAACGCGATTTTTTAAAAAAAGAGGGCAAATGTTCGTATCTGCACTGTGAAAGCTGTTAATTTTACGAAAAAAATCTAATTTTAATCACAGTAGATGCAATTTTGAGTAATTCTGAAAAGAGAATAATAATCTAGCCCCAATATGTCACAAATTATGGCCTCCCAAAGTTGACCACTCTTTGCCTTTTTTCAGGCAAAATCACGCGTTTTTATTTATTGTTTTTAATACATTGCTTGTGGTTAAATCTACTTTAATAATCCTATTGAGAAACAGTTGTAGTGCAGAAAATTATGCGTAAATAAAAAAAATCTTTTAGCCTTTATTGGTGAGAAGTTATGAATTGAAAAAAAAAACATTTTTTGCTATTCTCAGCCAAAAAAGTTTTTAGTTTTAAATAACTCACAATTCTGACATAATATAAGAATTCTCGAGATATAACAGGTTTTCCAATGGCCACGTCTTGATGATGGTGACCCTAAATTTTGCGAAATACGTTGCGAAAGGGAGAAAAATGCAGGCAGAATTGACATACCCTGTGTGTATATTGTAACTGTATTTGTGATCAGACACCAGGCTGTCTGTCAACTTCATGCCATGCACGGTATTTCGCAAAGTTTAGGGTCATCATCATCAATACGCTGTCCTTTGAAAGCCTGGAATATCTCAAGAAGTCTTCTACTATGTTAGAATTGTGAGTAAAACAAATTTTTTGATTTTTGAACATTTTATTGATCCGAGGGTCTCGCAAACCCCCGGATATTCGACAAGTTTTCTTTCTCTCGTTCGCAAATCCTTCAGAAAAAATGTATATTGAGTTAGTGCTGCACCTATAAAAAAAATGCAAAGTCAAATTTAACCAACACCATCAAGCATTATTTAAATAATACTTTTCACACTATCAAATTAATCAAAAGAAAAGGGAATCATGAATCCCCTGTTTTAACATTGTTTACTGTTATTCATAAAAAATATTATTAAAGTGATTAGTTTAAAAAAAATGGTATTATTTTATACTAAAAATCCCAAAAATAGATAAACTGATCATCACAGAGCAAACAAAGATTTTTAGTTTTTAACAATAAAAGAAAATGTGTACAAATTAATTACGTAGATGTATAATTAATGAAAAATCTTTTAAAATAATCATTCAATTGATTAAATGATCAACTGATAAATTACTATTAATAAATATGAAATGAACTCTTTTCCCCAAGAGCGCAGAGATAGAGTATCATCAGGTGCTTTTTCTAGTGGTTTCCGCAATATGACTTTAGAAATCATAATGAGAAATATTATAATAATACGGAAATAATAGTAATGAATAGTAATGATATTTTTTTCAAGAGTTGAAAAAATAATTGCAAATAAATAGAAAATAATATTTGTAATTATATAAATGTAGGGCCCAAAGAAAATTATTTGATTATGCTAATTTTATTTTGTAACATTTATATTTTATACTTACCATGTTGTATAATCAAGTATACGATATATGAATGCTAAGTTTGAATTTAAGAGTTCATTTTATAAAACAATTTTCAAGTTTTACCTAATTCACGATTTTGCATAAAAACAAGAATTTAAACAGATACAAATTGTTTAAATAATTGTACAATTCCCGAGACGATAAATATTATTCTCAATATTCGCTTAGTGTGCCATTAATCCGACAAAATGCTAGATTAACTTGATTGACAAGTCAAATTAAAAATTAAAAAATAATAATAATGGTTTAAATAATTCAAAATTAGTTCAAAAATACTAACTCGCAAACTTTTTACTCATGGAATACAAAAAATTCATGTTGAGATAATTGCAAAAAAATCCTATCTTTATCCTGATTTTGATATGAAACTGTTATTTTGCAATTCTCCGGGGACCTTCCGGGCACAATGCAAAGTGGTTGAAAATTCCTCAAGTGGAGACTAAAATTCGATTTATAAAAAGTGAATAACAAGGCGTTATTTTCCTCATTTCCAAAAACTGAACCCTTCCCATTTAGAATCCTATATGCTAATTTCATAATGCATTTTTGGTTAATCTATAATTACAATACTGTTCTCTTCTTAATTTTTAGCTGAATCCTCAGCACACTATTCCAACTTTAGTCGATGAAGGATTTGTGCTCTGGGACAGGTGATTTCAAATGCTCAAATAAATAATTATTATATTGATAGGTACACTGTTAAAATTATTTGTGATTTTACAACACTTTCAAGTACAAAATGTAATGTATAAAATTACAATTAAAATTACCAGCGAGGTTTCTTAAAATAAAATTGCAATATTTGTTTACTGTTACGGAAATTTCTGTAATTTTCTTTGAAATTGCAATACAAGTATTCTACACTTGAAAATTGTGCGCGTTCGCCAATATGGACCGGCGCCAGGGTCGAATGTGAAATTACGTTGCATCATGTGCTGTAAATTTACATTGGATTTTGGTAAGAAGCTGCCATTACTGTATTAGAAGTTCACAATAGACATTTTTTACAGTGTTACTATACAAGGGCGAAAAATATAATTATTTTATTTATTTTCCTTAGTCATGCTATCATGGGCTACTTGGTCACTAAGTATGGAAAAAGTGATTCCTTGTACCCAAAGGATCCTCAAGTTCGGGCGAAAATTGATCAGTTTCTTCATTTTGAAACTGGGTACCTTTTCAATACTTTGAGAACCATTGGGGTAATTTACTTTTCATTTAGTAAACAAATGATTTTTTATATGTCTCTTTTTTATTATTAGAGTCGTCAAATTTTGTATTCCAGTTAATACTTATTTCTCGATTCTTTCGAAAAAAACGACCTTATGCTTTTTAGAGACCTATGTTTCTTCACGGTGAGGCTAATGTTACTGCTGACAAAATAGAACTTTTGAACAGCACTTATGAGATTTTGGAAAATCTTCTCGAAGGTCGAAAATGGATGGTTGGTGATTCGTACACTTTGGCTGATATAAGTTGTGTTTCCACTCTCTCAAGTCTTACCGTGAGTACTAATTTTTCTTAGCCCTTCGCCCCACAGGTTTGTTTTGCAGTTTTCGTCACACGGGTGGGGTTTTCATGTCCGGTTATTTTTTTTTCTATCTTAAAAGCTTTTAAAAAATCTCAGAAAATGCATGTGTATTCCTCGGAGCTTTTAGCACATGTTCCAATTGTTTTTAGAATTAAATATGTAACTTTGATCAAAATAATAATCTATCTATAAACAAAAACTTGAGAAAATGGAAATTTAGCTAACAAAATCATAACTTCGCAATAAATAAATATTAAGAGACTGTACTCAAGGGTTGTAAAGATCAAATCATGACCTGTCAGAAAAGTATAGTCCTATATGTCTTCCAGTTCCAAAAAGTATATTTATTTGCACACTTGAAAATATGGTACTTTTTTGTAATTCATGCAGATAATAAATGGATGAAAACCCAATTACTCTTTCAAAAATCAATATTTATCTGTTATATAATCATCTAAGCTTAATAATAAACTTGGTTAAAAAGTTTTCAAAAATTATATGAGAGTAAAGATAATTCAAGCAGCGATATCTTTACAGAAATTCGTGCGATATTCTTCTTAAACCGGCTTTTTACAGATCGCGTAAGAATACGACGTTTTTTTTATCATCCTTAGATGGGCAACTCGTATACCTTTTCCTTTTTTCTTACTTCGTAGATATACATTTGAAAATGAGGTTTCATCCAAGTCGTCGCGAAACACTAACGCGATCACACAGGTGGGCCGTTGTGAATATTTGCTAAAGCTCAAATATCTCGTACATATTGAACAAAAACACCAAGTATCATTACAATTGGAAAAACACTGACAAATTTATTTTTTGTTTATTTTTAAAGTATGAAGAAGTGATAAATGATTTTTAAAAATATTTAATCAATTTTATTCCAATTTTTTACAGGCTTTTAGACCACTGGATAAATACCCAAACATTCAAGCATGGTTGAAAAATTGCGAAGAAACTTTGCCAAACTATGCACAGATAAATCTCCCAGGAAACCAAATTATTCACCAAATTATAGGTGCTATTTTAAAAAAGCCTTTGTAAACAAAAGACAAATCCCCATTTCTACTGAGAAATGAAGTTATGTACTGAAAAACTATAATCATTATGATTTATATGTGCTGATACGTTTATATTACTACTCACAGTCTTTATTATTAAATTTATTACTCTGTGTCGACAAATTTTATTGCAGTCTGGTGGCAGATCTAATCCAGGTCTGGCCTTATCTAGAGCTAGACCGTCTATTTTGGAAGGCCTGCTCTGGCCCAGTACTAGTGCTACTATAAGCTTCCAAAGTTTTCCTTGAAATTAGCAGATCAGATAAATACATTTACAGCAAGCAGCTGACCCGCCTATAGCTAATGACGAATTGACATTAAATACTAGCACTTGACCTTGCGGTCTAGCCTGGGACTAGCAAAAAAAAAACGTTGCACATTTTGTCATTGTCAAGACTGGAACCAAATAGTTTGATCTGGGCCAGGCCAGAGCCATATGATTTTTCTATACGAGTTGTGATACACGGTAAGAAAAGGGTGGCCGCAGGCCGGAAAAACTGGAAAATGAACGGAAATTTTTTCTGACCGGGAAGAACCGGGAGATGAAAATAAATTTTTGATTGTCCAAGAATTTCGTATTATATAATAGGAAAGGGGGGGGGGGTTAGCGCCAACCAGTTAACAGTCAATGATTATTTTAAAGGTAATAAGATGTTGAATTGATCTATTTTTTCTCATTTCGAGTTTTACATTATTTTATATCATATTGCTATAAGTATTAATCACATGAAAAAAATAATGATTTGGAAATTTAATTATTTTTAACATGCTGTATTCCGTCATCTTTGCCCCTCACCTGAGGGGCAAGTATTATTTTATTAAGTAGTATTTTATGTACTGGAAAAATTACCTTTCAAGATATCCAACAAGAAGAATAAGTTATTTTGAGTAAAAATAGAGATAGCTGTAATATAATCTCTTATTCGTTGACGTTCTACTAGAAACGGACTTTGCGCAATGTTTCTACTGTACCAATGCAAGAAAACTGCATACCGACCGGATTGATAATAATAATAATAATATTTAAGAGTTTCTTCCATGTAGCCCACAAGATAAGTTGCTATTCTACATTGCCGATCATTTATCGACGAAACTTGTGACACGTGTTCCACCTAAGCACTTGTAAATATTATTTTCGTCGGGCCTGCCCCTCTGGCCAAGCCTCACTTATTTATGAAATTTATTATATTTTGGACTTGAATTACGTCTAATTAATATAATTTGATTGTGTGATATTGTTTTATCTGTCAAAATATTAAATTTTTATACTGTAAGTATTGCCAATAAAGTTAAAAACTTTATATTTCTGTCAGCGAAACTTCCATTCTTTCATGGTAAAAACTGTTTCTGTATAATTTTTCTTTTGCAACGTCAATTTTCAATATTTTAGTAAGTAACACTATCTCTCTGATAAAATAGATTTATTTGAAGCAAAGTAGAACCAAAATTGTTAAATAATAGCCATGCTATAAAGAAAATCACCTTTGCCCCACTGGTTGGCGCTGCCCCCCTTACCCTATAATAGAATTAAAAATACGTTTTGTTTTGACTCTTATTTTTGTGAAGATCGTAGCTTAACATGAAAGAAGACTTTAACAATTAAAAATTAAAAGATTTTGAAAATGGAAATTCATATATTTCAACTAAAAAACATTTTCATTTTAAATAAAAAACAATGGAATTCTACGAAGAAATACGAATTTCCAACAAAATAGTTCAATCCTGAACCAAGAAAAATTAATTTTTCAACAAGCAGGTGCATTTTTAACAAACAAACAAATTATTTTTATATCAAAATAAATGAATTTTCAAATTACAAAAAAAGAAATTAAAAAAAAAATTATTTCATCCAAATAGTTTAGTTTTGAACTGAATAAAGTTACAAAGTAACTAAGTTATTCAATTTTTAACCAAAAAAGATTTTAATTTTTAATTAAAGACATTTGAAATCTACCGAAATTTTAATTTTTAAGTGAAAATGTTAAATTTTGATGTATGAATTAGATTTGAACGTCGAATTTAAAATAAATATTTGGTGTACAACAAAATTTTAATCGTTCAATTTTTATTGTTTCTAACTTAAAATTGCCTAAAATAATATATTTTTGAACATTTACCATTGATTGATTTTTCGTATGAGATCATTCAATATGACAGCTCGGATTTATATTTTTTAAGCAGAAATCTTTAAGCACGTTCATGCACTTTTATAACACGGTTGAGTTTAAGCGTACTGACGTAGAAAGTGGAGGGGGGAGATGCAAAAAGGAAGGGGGCGTACTTGTGTCCGGTCGTTTAGGCACAAACCATGCCCCCTTCCCCTTAGTATGTCTGTACGTCTGTACGTCTGTACGTCTGTACGTCTGTACGTCTGTACGTTTATACGTTTATACTCGAGAGCGGTATAAGTGTACTCTGTATATAAACTGAGGAACTGCCCGGATGTATAATACCACCAAAAAGAAAACTTGAAATCGTTACTTCATGCAATTTATCTTTTATTAAATTGAAAATGAATTAGGTTTTTCAAAATTATTTCTAAGTTTAAAAAGTCAATATCTAAATTTAAAAATTAAATTATTTTCTATATATATATATATGATATAATCTAAAGTGGAATGTGGTTTCGTATGCCGTCGCATGAAATGCAAACACGGGCATACATTTATTACATCTCACCAAATTTTACATGTACTACACTCCTGAGAAACTCCTACATTTATTTTCGGTAGTCTCAGATGTTGTGGTGGGGGCGGGTTACAGCTGACCTCAGATAAATTTTACTTGAATCCAAATACAGTTTTTGAGTTAAAAAATCGTCCAAGTGTAAGAATGTTAAGTTTTTCTACTGTATATGCTACATCTTATACTTATCCTTATCCCCTAAAATTCAGTTTCTATTTGTCCATTTGTTGCCCAATACAGCTCTGCGCTTACTTAATTTCTTAAACTAAATCTTGCTATCCACCTCCACCTAATCTTCTCTGAAAACATTTCCCTAAATACCTTAGAAATCCCCTTGTGCTTACCTCTTCTTCAGATCTCTTGTAACTTAACTCACCTCCAATATCTTCTCCAATCTTTCCTCCATTTATTTTTCCCACTCTCTTTTAAGTTGCACTCTACTTCAAAGTACACCTCTTCCTCTGAAAAAAATGGTCTTTATATTATAATTATATAGTAATTTCTCTATTCCTTTTCCCCCCTTTCAGCATTTATTTCTTGACAGCGTTTTTGTGCTACAGAGCATACTCCTGATTATTTTCTTTTTAACAATGTTTTCCTCGCATCTTCAAGCGCTCCTGGTGCTTTCCCAATGTTTCTTTCTTTTTTTTTAAATTTATTAGATATTCATTTATCTTTCTGTGATTCCTCTTTTATCATATAATTTCCTCATCCTTATCCCATTATGCCCCCTTCTTCTGTATGTCATTAGCCCTTTTTTACATTGTAATTTTATTTTGTCCCATTCCTATCCCATTCCTATCCCATAATGAACTTGTTTTGTGCCCCTATTTAAACCATTATTCCCATTCCTATTTGCATTTTGCCTCGCTGTTATGCCATTCTGTCCGCCCTGATGAAAGTTTCAGACATAAATTAATTCTGAACTAATCCGAATCATTCCTAAATATTTATCTGATGCAATTGGAATAAATCCGAAGAAAAGCTTTTTATCCTTTTCAATCCGTTCACCAATACTAAGCTTAATCCGTTTCTAAATTTGTATTCTTCTCACTCCATGCGTGCAATCTGAAAGTAGCCGAGCTCGGATTCATTTGGATTCAATCGGTTTGAAAAGAATTAAGCTGTGAGTTTTAGATTGAAAACATGCCTAATATTGGATCAGATATATAAACTTCGAAAAGGTTCAAAATATGTGTATTAGGTTTGAATTCATTCCTATCCGACAATTTTTTCAGAGCAGTCCTTATGACATTTCTTACCAGCTTTATGGCATTAGGTCTCATTCTAATACGATTTTACCTCTTTCTTTAAATATCGTGGAATTCCTGCAAATCTTCGCAAATCTTTAAAATCAAGTCAATATTTTTGAAAATTCGATCAACTCCTTACAATTTTTTAAATCATGTCAAAATTCCTTAAAATCCTTTGAAACCCCCATAAATCTTTTGAAATCTGACAAAATCCTCTGAAATTCGTGGTTATACATTTGAATCTTTTGAAATCTCTTTCAATTCTTTGAAGTCTTGTGAAATCATCGAAACCGCTTCAAATCTTTTAGAATCCGTTAAAATTCTTTAAAATACTTAGAATTTTTTTTAAGTCGTTTGATATGCCGTGAAATCTTTTGAAATCCCTACAAAACTATTGAGATCCCTGGAAATCCCTTGAACTCCTCTTAAAACTGTGGTAATCCCTAAAAATTCTTTTTAATTTCGTGAAATAATTCAATCCCTTAAAATCGCTTTTAATATTTCAAATCTCCTAAAAATCGGTTAAAATCCCTGAAATTCGATGATTTACTTCAAAATATTACGAGATCCCTTCATACATTTGAAATCCTCTTAAAATTAATAGAAACCTTTCTAATCCGCGGGTATATTCCAAAATCTCTTGAAATCTCTTAAACTCTTTGAAAAGAAATAAAAAATTCGGAAATACTTTTAAATTCCGTTTAATCTTTCCAAATTTCACGAAATACTCTAAAAATCGTGTATATAATTTGGAATTTGTTGAACTCTCTTTAAATTCTCTGAAATCTTATGACATCAAATCTCTTGATTTCTCGTCAAATCTTTTTAATTACTAAATGCTCTAAAATCTTTGGATATACTTTGGAGAATCTTCTGAAATCACTTCAAATTCTTCGAAATCCCGTGATATTATCGAAACCGCTCTAAATATCTTAAAACAGGTTAAAATCTTTCGAATTTTTTAAAATCTTTTTCTTAATTTGTGAAATTTCTTAAAATCCCTCCAAATCTCCGAAATCAAATTAAAATCCCCTGAGCTTATTGAAAATTCGTGAAAATACTTTGGTATTTCTTGAAATCATTTAAAATTCTTTGAAATTCCAGGATTTTTTTCAAATATTTCAAAAACTCTTAAAATTCATTGAAATCCTTTGAAATCATTTGTAACACCGTAAACTTTTACAATCACATGAAATCTTATAAAACCTCTTTAAATCTCATGAAATCTCTGAAAATGTTGGAATTTTCGTTAAATATTGTAAAAATGTTGTAATTCTTTGAAATACTTTTTATTAGTCCTTTAAAATACCATATAATCCCTGAAAATCTTTTCAAAATTCTTTTAAATTATTGAAAATATTTCACGTCTTCCGAAATCTCGTTTATATTGAACAACAAAAGAAGCCCTGAAAAGCCAAAATAAAACTAAAATTTAATGTCTAAATGAGAGCAAACATACAATTTTAAAATAGTTAATATCAAATTTAGAACAAAAGTTCAAATGTTGAAACATTTCAGCGCAATATTCCATTTTCATTTACGACCAACCGAAGTATTTTAAAAATTACTACAGGGCTCGAAAACCGCAGTTCCGCCACTGATTCAGGTGCGTAAACACAAGTTACGTTTGTGTGGGGAAATCGATACCTGATTTCATTGTCACAAATATTCATTCCAACTTCTAATTAGCAATGAAATCATTTATAATTTTATGCAGCACTTATCTCTTTGATATAAATAAAATTGCAATCAAATCAATCCCTTGTTTCGAAATTCGAAACAAAATCTTTGACATCCAACCTCAGCATTTTTAAATGAACTGACGTCCCTGAAGATTAATCTTCTATACAGGGTTGAGCAATTTCGTTCAAAGCAAAGTTTAAAAATTAAATATACTAGTTTACATATACATATTATAAGCAGAAAATCTTACAAAATTTATTTTGTTTATTAAAATGTATGTAAATATCGTGTATTTTATAGAAAAAAAGGTTTAAAAAGATCCTGAGAAATGTTGTTTCGTACCCAACGCTGTTTAAAAAAGTAACTAAGTCAGTGACATTTGTGACTCAGTGTGGAACGCAGTGTATAATGTTACACATTTTTAAAATTCCATAATGTCTTAGTTATTAAGATGTACTGAGTAAAATTGAAAAAATATATTGTAAATTAATATTGCATTTTCAAGTCTATTCAAGATCTTTTTTCTTTTTCTAAAATCAAATATGAAATACAGCTAACAACGCAGCTGCATTTTTGTGCATCGTCGCTTGTTCAAAATAAATCCCCGTCACACTCCTCGGCAGTTTGACAGATTTGATTAGAAAAGGTACTTACCTGACTTCACCCTGTGGAGGCTGGAAAATCGCATGGTATAGTATTTTCATAAGGCATAAGGCCTTTGAGGTTATACATAGAGTTTCAGTTTGAACAGTCTAAATTCCACACCGCCCGCGAAAGCATCACGTAGAGCCCGTTTCTTATTTCAACATTTTTCAATGTAGTGCAGTTCTAGAACCTTGTTTTATAGTTTTAAATTGACGTAATGTCCAAAATTGACAATGATTTCCTCTCTTGTCAATCTTATGACATAAAATTGGAAAATTTTAACTTCAAAGTTCGGTTATAAATTGAAAAAAGGCGGCTGTAAAAATCAATTTAAAAATAAATAGGTATACAACTATTTACAAGATATTCTGCGTTATAGTTCTGAAATACTTACTTAAAATATAGGCATGGATGTAAGTAGTTTTTCCAGTTATTAAAAAATCCTCAAGGAAATCTTCGACTTATTTTTGGACCGGATTTACACAAAATCTTCGTGAACTTTTAAATTCTTCGAGCAAATCCGCGCAAGTTAATTGAATGACTCACGGATTTCCTCGATGAATTTGAGATTCTTTACTGATTGCATTGTGCAAACGGTGATACTTTTTTAAAATAACTTTTAATTCATACTTTCATGTAATTATTGAGATTATTCAAATCCAGAAAAAAGAAAAATCATTATAATTTTTCAGGAACAATTTTATTGCAAAAAGAATCACATCTAAGGAACAAATATGGGACAATTGGGATATGTGAATAAAAATTTGGCAAAGATGGATAAGCCAAGCATAGAAATATTAAACGATGATTGTCTATTACTTATATTTGAATACTTGCCTTTAAAAGACAAGTTGAAAATTGAAGCAGGTATGTAAATATTAAAATGTTATAACATGTAAAGCTGTAAAATTCAAAAATTTGAGTTGAACCGCTTACGCTTTAATGTGTACGAAAGTTATTAAAGCTGTGTATTATGTTTTTTTATTTCAAATTGATTTTAAATTTTTTACGTAAATTTTCAACATTTTTAATATCGTACAGTAAATTTCAAATAATTTGATTTTGAAAGTTTCTCAATTAAATTGTAAAGCTATTGAATATAAAAGTTTTAACCGACCCCGAAATTGTTTTATTTCATTCGCTTTTCCAGTTTAAAAGTTTCTCGATTGAATTATTCATGATAATAATTTATTTTAATCATTTTAATTAGTTATTAGAAATTTTAATATTGTTTCCTTTAGAATTGTGGGAATTTTTCATAAATTTTTTAATTTCTGGTGGTCAGAAAAGTCTTCTCAATTTTTTGCGGATTTTATTATTTCATTTTCTAAGAGATAATTTGTGAAATACTGATTTTAGTATTTAATTTTTATAACTTATGGCTAACAAAATTCTGTACATAAGCAGGCTTTTCAGCAGAGAACTGCAATAGAAAAGTTTTATTAAATACCAAATTTCCAATTTAAAAAGTGTTCTGTATTTCCAGTTTCGATGACTGGGTTTTGGTGATATTTTTCCTATTTCATTTTTGTCACTACAAATTTTTGAAGTGAAAGTTCTCATTCCTATTAGAACTACGAATAAACAACATCATTTTAATTGAATAATTATTTTAAAAAGTTTTAAAAGGGAAAATGGATACCCGGTAATCACGGATGTGTTACAGTGTGGATAAAGTTGGGTATGCCCACAAGGGTTAAAGAAACTCAATTTGTGTCCAAAAATGGGCTTAAAGCAAGACTCCAGTTCTTACTGAACATTTAAAACTTTTCAATTTTTTTCGATAATTGAAACATGTATATTTTGAAGTTCTTGAAACTTTACATCAACAACTGTGATAATAAATTCTTTAAGAATCTATGTATATTTTTAAAGAATACAGAATAAATAATCACAAGTATTACTTGCAGTGTGCAAAAGATGGCAACGTCTTAGTTCGTCAATATGGTGGAATTACAAAATTCTTGTCTCAAATCATGTAGTCGGAGATTATCCTTCAGGAATGAGTCAATCAATCGATTACAACACTTTCAAGCAGATATCGAAAAATTGTGCTCGACATTTAACAACTGTTGACTTGAGTGTTATAATACCTCATGATCGTGATCGTTTATTAAGCATATCAGACCTGCGTTCCATTTTTGAACAGTGTCCCAACATACAAGCTCTGTATATAATACAGTGTTTTGAAGATATTCAACTGAAGGGCCTCAGAGTAATCGATTATCTGAAACCATTTTGGAAGCAGTTGACGAAGTTTGGCTATTTTTATAGTTACAATGTAATCCCCAATGAAGATCTATTCGAAATACTGACAGAGATGACAAAACTGAAACATTTTTATATTGATACTGCCTTCGACGAGAAATTTTTGAAATATCTATCAAAAGATATTGAAGAACTTATTATGGAAAATGGCGGGAGGATTTGTTTTAAAACCGTTTGTGAGGCAAGTGTTTTGTAATTCTTATTAAAATATTTTACGTCATATTTAAAGAAAACAAGTAAAAGAAGAATCGTTCCCGCTAGAAACATGTTGTTTTTCAAAATTTTAACCCACAAATAATTTAAGGATTTTAAGAAAAATATTTTGTCACAAAGTTAGAAGTATTTGAACTATTAAAATTGGTGACACCGTTTAACAAGAATTTCTCGAATTTTTTGTTCAAGTGTAATCAGGGACTCGAAGGAAATTACGGGACATTTTTTTTAATTTCCCAATTATTTCGATAAAATTAACATAATTGGGCTGAAAAGTAAGCTCAGTATAAAAAATCTGCCCGCTTCGCGGGCACATTCTCATCGCGCGCTACGCGCGCGGCTCGCAAGTTTGAGCGCGCCTAGGGCGCGCGACGGTTGAATCTCGTGCTTCGCAGTCGGTAATACGTTACCGCGCGCTTCGCGCTCGAACTTAATTACACCTCGCGCTTCGCGCTCGGATATTTATTCTTTGCATTTGGAATGCTTGAGAAAAACTTTATCAAAGGGATCTCTTTTAGGTGGCAGTATTTATATGCTCGATTTCCGACAGACATTTGTAAACAGGTTTTGTTGGATCTTTTTTCTCGTAACATTCGTCGTTTTTCCACACATTTTTTTTTATTTCACTTTTTTCATCGTTATTTTTCACGAATAAAACAAAAAGTACGCGTCCTATCAAGAAGTGATTCTTAACGAAATTGTAGATCTTTTTTGGGATAAGCATTTTTGTTAATTCATCTTTTTTTGTATCCTACATAGTTTTTCCTAAAAATGGAATTTTTCATTTTCCATTATTTTTTGTGCAATCAAAATTTGAATTTTCGATTTTTGAAGAAAATCCAAAAATTGTTTGTGATAATCTTGTAGGGATTTCAAAAAGAAATGGTTTTCTTCTCTTGACTTTTTTTCATATCGTGCGTTTTTCGGCTTCAAATTTTGATTTACGGTTGATTAAAAAAATTTTGAAAACGCTATAACTCTGAGAATTTTCTTTTTATCGAAAAAAGTCATAAGGATAAATTGTTTGTTCTTTTCAATACTATAAATATCCGTACATAAAATTTTCAAATTCAGAAAAAAATGGTCTCGAAAATTTTCAAAATGCGCTCACTTTTTGAATTTTTATCAAAAATGGCTGGTTCACGAACTCATCCTTTCTTTTAGGACCTAAAAAAAGTGTGCCAAAGATGGACTTGATTCGTTCACTTTTTCGAGAGTTATCGTGTTTGCGGACGGACGGCCGGATGACGGGCCGGCCGGACGGACAGGCAGACGCTATCGTGATAACCTGATTTTCGGATTCAGCGGGTCTCGAAAAGTGGAGATCCGTTGAAAAATTGTGATGTCAAATTTCCGACAATTCTAATACTTTCTCAATCATAAATGATAAGAATGTAAAAAAATGTCAAAAGACAATCAAGCTAAGGAGACATAATGTAAAAATTAAAAATATCGTTTTTTGTAATTCTTCACCCTTATAGTATACCTTTCAAGTTAATCGAATTGAATTTACAGAAATAATTAGAATATATCAGAAAATGCCCCTGAATTCCGTTCAAATCCCTGTTTGTAATATCTAAACTAATGTAGAAAACTGCAGAGTCAAAACGAGCGACGAAAAAAGTTGAACAAATTTATTCCCTCTAACAAGTTTTACAGTAAAATTCATCGGCACTTTTTTTTAGTGTTGTATAATTATTTAAATATTGTCTAAAGTATTAATGAATTTAATTTTCTGCTAGCACAAATAATCAAGAAGCGTTTAAATCAACAGGCGGAACACATATTTTCATAAACACTAATGCAATTTTATTGTTGGTAATTTCTTTCGAAGATTTACAATTTTGCAAAAAAAATAAACTTCAGGAATGGAAGAACGCTGATGCTATTGTGGGAATTCAGATGCCCCGTATATGAAAGCTTTAAATGGGGGGAGGGGAAAGGTAACCAATTTTATATCTTGTCTTGTTTTTGCAAAAAATAAGAATTTTTATTCTTAAACAGAGTCTTTTTCCTCTCCAAGACCTGGACACAAGATAAACTCATGGGATATACTCACATCTTAGAGTGATTATAATTAGGTATTTGGATATATGATTGTACGGCGAAAACAAAGGAACGCATATTTCACAGTTTAATGAAAAAAACCTTTAAATTTGGTGCAATGATTGAAAGATTACTAGGGAATATTCAAAAATCAACGAACAATTTTTTCAAAATTCAGTATTATCCGAACGAGCGTAGGTATATTTACGATTTAATTTTTTAGTTGACGTAAGATTTCTTGCTCTTGCAGCGGTAATAAACAAAAAATAAGGTTAAAAAAAGGAGCAAATGGTTTATTTTTTTAATTATAAAAAGTGAATTTTCTTAAAAATTCTAATAATTTTTTTCTGAAATAGCAGGTAGTATATACTACGTATCTAGTGTGTTTCGTTATTGGAAAACCACTTTTTCACATTGAAACAATTATTTTGGTAAATTTGAATATTTTTTCAGGAAGAAAATGTAAAAATTCGATTACAAAATAATTTATTTCCAATGTGAAGCAGTCCTTTAACAAGAATTAAATTCAGGAACATATGCCTGATATTTCTTTTGTAAAAACTTTAAAGTGGGCTTTTACAGAAAATCCATTTTTATGAATCTTAGAAATAACTTTTTCCCATTACTGGTCCCTTTATTTTCACCATAGAATGATCCTTCCAGATACCAAATCATTCTGGCCCCATGGCTCAGAATTTTTTTTTTTTAATTTCTCTGATTTGAAATGAATTTGGCGAAATAAAAGAACGCTACGTTTTTGACAACATTGCGTTTGAAACTGTTCGGGAAACCAGCCGCTATTCTGTTAATTTTTAAGTTTTTGAAATTTTCTGGTAGATTTTTGCGAAATAATTTTTTTAATGAAATCGGTGAATTAGGTGTCGCCTAAAATCCTTTGAAAAACATGTTTCTTGCGGAAATGATTCGACTACCCGTCTGCAAATAAATTCGACCATATATATATATATATATATATATATATATTGAGTAACATAAAAAATGTGACTTAAAAATTTTGTTTAGGCGCTCAAGAATACTAAATTACACACACTTTGTTCAAGTGGATTAGTAATGGAAGATAAAATAAACTTACCTGAAAATTGCCACATAAGAAATTTAGCTTTGACTATGACACACATGTCCGATAATCCAAATTGGGCAGCATCAATTTCACAATTCGTAGATATTGAACAACTGAACGTTGAAATGAATGACAATATTGACGATGCATTTCTAAATGCGGTTGCTGACAACTGCAAAAAAATTACCTTCCTGAATTTTAGTGGTAAGTAATATCAACGATATATTTTCAATTTCATGAAATCTGATAACCTCAAAAAACCCAGATTTTAGCAAATAAACAAATTAAATTAATTATTTTCACATTGTTGACTAATTTATTCATTTTCACTGGCTCAAGTTTAAGCAAGTTAAATTTGAAATATCTTCTATTTGAAAATGGATAATTTTGAAGCTTCTAATACTTTGTGAAATTCAAAAATTTTCAATTTTCCACCTTAAGACAAATTCAAGTTTGTAATCTTCCAATTCTTTCCTCAATTTTCCTCCAACTTTTGAACTCACTAATTTCGCCCTTATTCCTCGAAATATTTTTTACAACTTTATTCAGTTTGTCTTAAGATTAAAAAACAAAATGTTAATTGAGTTATCATTACTTCAGGCATGTACATGCAATTTATGATTTTAAAATGATTGATATTAAAAAAGACAAATTTTTTAACGTCGAAACTTGAAATTTGAATGTTTTAAATTCCCAAAGCTCAAACATCAAAGTGTTTGCGTTCAAAAATCTAGACTCTTAATTTCCTATAATTTTTATAATACCCATTGATTGCCTAAAAAATAATCACTTATAATCTTAGTAATTTTCCATATTTCCTTTAAATAATAAATTTCGTATAAAATTATATCAACAAAGTAGTTATATCAAAGCACAATTTTTTATATTTTTTAAATTATAGACGGCTTTATTTACAGATTATATTTAAAAAGAAGTATTAAAAATGGCCCGTTACTTACCTGTCTCAACCTAAATTTCCAAAAAATTAGTATACCACAAATTAACTGAATTTTTTAAAAGACTGAATTTAAAATTATACATTTAAAAAAGATTTTTGTTTTACCATAGTCGCATATTGTATCAAGCGACACTTACCACAATTATATTCCATGATCTCTTTAGTTTAATATTTTCATACCCTCTTTGGCATAACCTTAATTTTTTTAAATATGTATCTTAGGCAGTTTGGAAATTGTTTTGTTTTTAAAAACCTGATTCTCTCAAATGGTCAAGTTTTTTGCAATCATCCTTACATAGAATCCTCCAATTTTTATAATGATTTGAATTTTCAAAGCTTATGCTTTAAAAAAAGACAATTTTTAAAATTGTTCGTCAGTTTTTAAACACTTGAAAGTTTTTAATTTGAAAAATCAATACAATTATTTAAATTATCCTTATCTCATATCATCTTCTAATTTTTAGTTCTTTCTCTTGTTTATGAAATAGTTGTTTTTTTTAATAGAAAACATTCTGTGAGTCTTAGTAATGCAATAATTCAATTTATAATTGGATACTAATTTTTCTTGTCAACAGGTTGCAGTCGTGTGACCGATTCTGGGACTACAAATTTAAAAACATTGCCAAAACTTCGACACTTATCAATAGGAGGGTTGGTAAACGTTACAGGTAAAAATTTGGGAAGACTCCCTGAATTAGAAGTGTTAGATTGCAGTAAATCTGAAAATATAACAGACGATTCTTTATATGAAATAGTTTGGAATTCATCACGGCTCAGATTTCTCATTCTAAATAATTGCAAATTAATAACCAATAACTTGATCAAGATTGCTATCAAAGCTACTCTTAGACGTGATAACGGGTTAATTTTAAACATGGATATACTTTCCACTAAAATAAACTTAAAAAAGGTGGGAAGAAAGTCACCTTTGCTCAAAGTATATAGGCATATTAGCTACTTGCTTGAATGTGGTAGTAATTATAACCCCTATTTTCCTACTATTTATGACTTTTATGTGGATAGACATATCGACCCAAACTACTCGCGCATAATAGTCAATTGATATCAACACAAAAAAAATCACAAGAAAAAGACTGAAAAAGTGATCCTAGTGATACACTGTACTAGATAACGTTTTTTTATTTCATAAATAGCGATAAAAATAATTAATTTACAAGTTCTTGTTATATGATTTTCAAATCAGTGATGATATAAGTTCAAATATTTACTTATCTTTGTGGATAATTGTTTTTTTTTCTTCAAATTTATTCTTGAAGATAAGCTTAAAATGAGATTGACTCATAACTTTTATTCTAGCTAAGGAAATTTAATAACTTTGATACTGGATATCAAAATTTTTGCAAAGCGTCTTGGATTAAAGGTATTAAATTAATACTCAAAGTCCAGCAATCCGAATAGCATTTTTTTTAATTTTTGAATATATGTTATTTAATATTTATATTTACGATATACCTACTTTCCGATTTTGAACATCACTTTTACATTACCTATCTATTAAGCGAAACCGAATTTTATTAGTGTATTAATTTTTATTTATTAGCATTATACCTTACGACTAATATTGTACAAAGTATTTTAAAGCAATTGGAACAAGAATTTCAATGAAGAATGAAATATCAAATATCTTGTCTGCGACATTTTATTTAAAAGTGGCAATCAATTGAACGTATTTATGGAGATATAAAATGAATTTGTACATATATTTTCTTTACATCGACCATTACTCGACTGTACTCTTGTTTTTATTTGAGAAATAAAAATATTTTAAAAAAATAGTACAAGGTATTTTTTCCTGGGCCATAAGTAGGAGGGTTTTCCCTTCTTTTCTTCAATTGTATTTATAATATGATTCGGGAGTGTTTCCTGGCCTTGCCCAAAAATTTAATTTACAGTTTTCTTTATGCAGGGTCAGGTTCAATTCTCTGCCTAACAGGATTAGCGGCAAATTTCTCCAGTCCAGCCTTCTACCTGCTGTACCATAAATTTCATTACCATCTTCCTCTGTGCCGGAAATTTTACGTCAGAAACACGTGATAGGTAGCTGGTAGACCTTCACATTTAAATGCTTGGAATCTTGGATAACTTATTTTTGAAATATTTAAGAAAATGTTCAAAGTTCCTATAAACGGCTCCCAACAAAGTTCTTAACTATTCTTCATAAAATGGACAGTCAATAAGTAGTTTTTTAAAACATTTTATTACATTTATTAATACATCCTCGAAAGAATGTAACAAACTTTGACTGAAAAAATATTCACAATTTATTAGCATTTTTTTTTATTCTTTGAAAATCCCCCTATAAAAAAAGGTGTTTTACAAAAATCTCGAAAGCATTGTTGTCGTTTTTCCTCAATGTCGATTGGGTAATTCGAGAAACGCGAAGGAAAATTTATTGCCGAATTCACACACACAATTAGGAATTCAGTTTTAATTGCAGGGCAGTGACAAAGAGTGTCATATTTATGTGCACAATAAAATAGAGAAAAATATAATATTTAATAATGTAAGATTTTATCATTTAACGAAAGCCATATTAAACAGAATTCAAATTTGTATTTCAGTTGAGCAAAAGTAAATCTATTGTGAAATATCAATCAAAAGTTTTATTTTTATAACAGATCAAAAGTTACAATTTTTAATACTTTCGTTTCATTATTTATATTCAAATAATTAATTTAAAAACTCAAAATTAGACCTCCTTTTTACTTTTTTACCCTGTGATATGCTGTTCGTTTTTCAAAAGCGATTGAAGCTTTGAACTACTTGGTGATTTTCATTTTCTTAACGAAAATTTCATTAATTTCAAACCTACTGATTAAACTGTTTAATTAATGAGTTATGTAAATTAAGTTACTTATTTAATCGTAAACTTGTTAAAACCTCTTTATTTTGACATTTTCGAAGCTTAAATATACTAACAATTTTAATAATTAATTTCTCATATAATTAGTGAGTTTACGATTAATGTAATTTTTTAGTAAGGAAATGAAATCATTCCAATATTTCTAAAACCAAATTTAGTGGTATCGAGTCATCAAATTTAAAATATCAGGATTGCTAAAAACTCCGAATTTCGAAATGCCATGACTTTTCCCTAACAGTTCTAAAATTTTATTTTTCAATAATTTTAATGTGAACACATTTTTGTTTCCAATATATATTTTAAACACTTCTGCTGAAAATAGTCATACAGAATTTTATCAAGAGTTGGCCATAAATTATCTTAGGAAAATAGTAGAGTTTTCATCTCAGGAAGATCAATTTTAAACAATAAACGTAAGAATTAATGCAAAAAATACGAATTTACAACAAATTGCTTAAATCCTTAACCAAAACAGACTAATTTTTAAACAAAAGAATCGAGTTTTCAACGAAGAAAGATTTTTCAGTTAATACAGAAAAAAATCTCATCAAAGTAATTAAACTCCTAACCCAATAAGTCAAATTTTCAACAAATTAAGTAAATTTTTAACTAAATAAAAGCAATTTTCTAGAAAAAATTAAATAGTTGCGTGCTGAGTCAAAAAATGGAATTTTCAACGAAAAAACAAATTTCAACAGAATGGTTACATTTTCAACCAAAGAAATTACTTTTGAACTAAAATTGGGAATCTTTAACAAAAAAAATGAATGAATAAACAATTAGTAAAACGAATATAGAAAAGCTTGAAAAATTAAACAAGTCGTTATATAAGGAGAAAAAATGTGGGACCAACGTGAAATTAACAAAATAATTAGAACATTAACGGATTTGAATACCTTGCAAATATAAGATTTTTCCGTTTTTCTTTCTA
Source organism: Belonocnema kinseyi (assembly GCF_010883055.1). Lineage (NCBI taxonomy): Eukaryota > Metazoa > Arthropoda > Insecta > Hymenoptera > Cynipidae > Belonocnema > Belonocnema kinseyi. The sequence continues at coordinate 75,110,905 of NC_046663.1, forward strand.
GGAGGCATATTCATCTTGAAAAATAATAATTTTTAATAGAGTGAACAAAACTTTAGTGTTTTGATAAGTTTTTGTTTTTCAAAATTATCATTCAAATGTAAATAATGCAAAAAAATGGTTATTTTACATTCATGGGAAAAATACCATTTTGACTGTTATTTAAAAATGAAGTTACTGGTGCTCTGGTTAAATATAAATTAAAATACTGTGTAAATGTTACACTTCTTTTGCTTTTAAAATAAAATTTGAATGTAAAAAAAATGTAATAAAAATATATTTAAGCCACAACCCTGGAAACAATAATCCATTCACTTGCGTTTAAATAGGTGTTGATCAATTCTGTCACTGGAATTCTAGATTGCCACCCTTTGGTTAGGTCGACTTTCCGCAGTGGGCCAAAAAATGAAGGATGTCATAGAGACTTCTTCAAGATATGCCTAAGACCTCTTTTGGAGCATGTCTTTAGGACATCCTATGAATGCTTTTAAGACGTCTAATGTCATTACGAAAGATGTCCCGAGAACGTCCTGTGTCTTTAAGACGTCTTTATAGGACATTAGACGTCTTAGATACGTTCATTGGACTGACATTGGAAGTCCTAGGAACGTCCCAAGGTCGTTCTTAGTATGTTCATAGTTTTGTGCCCGCTGGGTTTTGAATGAGAACATGAGTTTTTTAATGGGTAGACGTATTTTCTTTCTAAGAGTCATTCATTAACTATATGAATGGGTTTTATCTGATTCAGGAACGATAGTTCCGATGGAAAATTATTCAATTACATTAAAATTTTGGAAATTAAATTATTTACTAAAAATATTCAAATTGACAGCTTTTAAGCAAATCCTTGCATTCGTAGTCTACTTTAATTTATAGGGTATTTATTATCAGGCATTTTGACTAAAATTTAATTTTTAGTAAAAATTTATATATATATATATATGAGCGAAAACTTAAAGTTACAAGCTTTAGGCTATAATACCTCACATTCAACTTATGTGAATCTCAAATTCAGAAAACTATCACTCACATTTTATTTCATATAAATTATCTATAAGAGAAATGCGGATATTGAAACTCTAAGCAATTGGATGTTTGGGATGCAAATATATTTATATATTTATATCCCCAATCCGCTCATGTCTATAGATATGAGCGGATTGTGAAATTCATTTCTGTCACGTGCACTCCCTGCGGCCATTAGCATGTGTACTGATTAAGTAACTGCCACTGACGTCTCAAGTGTAAATCTTATAATTTCTGCACAGGATAATTTATTGAAATTATTGTAAAAAGATAATTACATCAGCATTTTGACGAAAGTGGAATGGTAAACTTAAAGCACCGTGCACAGGTACCAGATTAAAAATGTGCCCAACTGATTGGATTTTCATACTTTCTATCTGCAAATGACAGATAGACAATTCAAACTGACTTGTTAATTATAGATTCTTTTTCCCGAAAAAAACGGTGTCATTTACATAGAATTTACTGGAATTTTCTTGTCACAATAAAGAAACTTTTGCAAATCAAATACAACTTTTTTAAATCATATAGAATATTTTATAAAATCTATAACAAAATGTTGGGATATAAACAGAGATTTTTTTTCTAAAAATAAAAGGCCAATTAGTGAGCACGTGGCGTGCACAATGTTTTTGTATTTTTTAGAACTTGTACAATAATTTGTAACTCTCTTATTTTGAGTGATTTAGTAAATCATTATAGTGGGAAAATTCGAAAGATTTATGTCTAGACCTAGAAGATAATCTGAACCACTTTTCTGCAAGGACTGTAAGTGAAAAGGCGGATTCAGTAATTAAAACGCCACATTAGTCGACAATTTGCAATCGTTGTCCTGGTTACAATCTTGACTATGGCCCCAGTAGTTATTAGCAAAGTTAAATTGTTCTAAACGATGTCTAATTGCTTCATAAACTATTCCACAGCTTTCTACTTTAGATATTTTTTTACCATAATAAGGTGATTTTCGCATTTAATAAAATGTATTTTTTAAATCTTCAGCAGAAATATTAGAGAAAAACATTTTTTCAAATATAAAATTAGCAATAATTGATTATCTTTCTTAAGAAAAAATGTTTATTTTCCAATAGTTTGTTGTGAATTTTACAGAAAATTTTATATTATTTAAGAATGTTGCATATGATTTACTGAAGTTCCCTTACTATAGCAAGAAAATTCAAATAAATTCAATATGAATGACACCTTTTTTCCAACTTAAAGTTCTTTAAAATTGGCAGATTATTTTTTTAATTGAAAAAATATAACTTTGTGCGTGTATGTATTAAATAATTTTTTTATTATATCCAAACTTTATTTTTTAAGTTTAACATTAGGGAAAATGTAACATTTATGTAATAATAATAATGTTATAATACTAACAGTTGATATTTTAATAAAAAATATTTCAATTTTCAATCGAAAACAGTTGAATATAGTCCGAAAAGAGGCATTTTCAAAAAAATAGTTGAATCCTCAACCAAAGGAGATTAATTTTTATCAAACAGTTCTATTATATTTAAAAAAAAAACATGCTCGCTGCGCGGGCACATCCTCTTTACGCGCTGCCCGCGCGACGACTCGCGCCAAGTTTGAGCGCGCCGAGGGCGCGTGGGTACGCTCTCGCGCTTCGCGCTCGTTTTAGTACGTTTAATGCGTACAATTTAAGTAAAAATTTTCCAATATTGTAAATACTATAACTTAGTTCGAAAAACGTGATTTAAACTTCTGAGGCATTAAAACCATGAATTGTAACTGCATTTTTTTCGATTTGATTTTGAAGAAGGTTCTCAAAGCACCTATGGCTTTGACGATTACATTCTCATTACGAAAATCGCTCTTCGCGCTTGATAATTCGTGTTCACTTGAAAAACTTCATCAAAATAATTTGTAAATCTTGTTCAAATCTACTTAAAATAATGTTTTAAACTTATAGATCTCTTAACAAATTAAAATTGCATATTGTTGAATATGATCCAACTTTTGGAACTTTTGTCTAATTACAAAATTTCATGATAATAGTTTAGAAAAACATGTATTTTACATCTAGTAGAAATTTGAATTGATATTTCTGAACCTATTGAAAATTTGTTTTTCCTTTTTTAAAAAATTTTCAAAATGTTGAAAAGCATGTAACTTTTTGATGTTTTATCGAGTTTAAAAATGTAATTAGGATAATTTGCAATTATTTTTGACATGTTCCAGAAAATTTGACAAAAATGTCTAAAACTCATAAAACATTTTTATTCAAATTTTGAAAAAGCTCAAGTTTTTTGAATTTTTGTCTGATCAAAAAATGTAACTGCCATAGTTTCTAAATATATTTGATATCTAATGATGAATTGAAATAAATTTTTTAACCTTTTAGAAAAATATATATTTTTTATTTATCTGAAAATTTCCAAAATTTTCAAAAAATAAATGAAGGTAAGAAGGTTATTGGTAGAGCAGGTCCCCTTATCAGAAGTAAAAATATATCAAATAAAGCTACAATGGCAATACATAATTCCATATTTGTACCGACTGTACTATACGGTAGCGAGACATGGACATGGACATGGAGATAATTCTAAAAGAATGTGGTGCAGAAGAGACACTAGTAGACACATGGGAAAGAAATCGGTTAAGATGGTTCGGACATGTTGAGAGAATGCCAAATGAACGACTAACGAAACAAGTGTATCAAGGTAAAGTAAATGGCAACGTGCCCAGAGGTAGACCGCGGAAAGAATGGTTAGAATGTGTGAATGAGATACTACTTAGAAGAGACATAAGAAGTCATAGAAACACGAGAACCTGCATGAAAAAATGCATGGACATGAAAGAAGCTAAAGTAGTATGCCAGGACAGGAAAGTATGGCGGTAAATAGTTAATAAAAAGAGTTTCAGTAGAGTGAACGACGCCTGAAACAAAGACCTTGGCTATTAATGGACCCAAGTGGGGAGTCTTACATAAAGACTTCGTGAGGTTCTTCGCTTGGGGTGATTGCTAGAGAGATTGATCAGCAACCTGGGTCGGAGCAGTTTTGCGGAACGAACGTGTTATTTACTTAAATAGCACGAGAATTCTGGATCAATCTGAAAAATCTCTATCCCTTCCACACACTACTCCTTTCCCCTGCCGAGTGAGTCACGCCTACCCTGAAAGGGAAATGGCTTAATGGTGTAATAATAATAATAATAATAATAATAATAATAATAATAGTAATATAACTTTTCTAATTTTCATTGAAATAGAACATTTTATTTAGATAATTTGCAAGTCTTCTACCCAACTGTAAGAAACTTTGTCAAAAATTTTTTTCAAATTTTGAAAATGCTCGAAATTTTTTAATTTTGTTTGGAAATATCTGCTTAACGAACTTAGCCTTCATTTTGGGACCTATAAGAAGTGTATCAAAGGCTGATTTTATTGGGCAAATCCCTCAAAAATTAGCGTGGCTACAACATTCAGATAACCATACATACAGACATACAGACAAACAGGCAGGCATACAGTCAGACATGAAGACAGATAGACAGACTGACAGACATCGATAAAATTGTATGATTTTTGGATTCTGTGAGTGCGGAAACGTAAAGATCCGTTAAAACCCAGTGATCGAAAATTTGGACGATTATAACATTACACTCTCTTGAATGAGAATGTAAAAAAGATGAAATTTTTACTAAAACAGATGAATTTTTAACGCAGAATTCCAGAAAGATAAACTAAAAACTAGTCTAATTTTAACAGTAAAATCTGATTTTTCGATCAAATGTTAAGTTTATACCAAAATCCTTGAATTTTCAACAAAAAATGACGAATTTTAACAAAATTATGCGCACTTTTCCATAAAATAATAAAATGATTAACCTTAAATGTAATCATCGGGAGAAAGCTACTAGAAACAAATCTGCCCTCTACGCGGTCACATTCTCATCACGTGCTACGAGCGCGGATCGTTTCGCTCGCAAGTTTGAGCGCTCCTAGGCCGAGCGACTGTTGGTTCTCGCGATTCGCGCTCGATGATGTATTACTCTCGCGCTACGCGCTCAATGATGTATTCACCTCACGCTTCGCGCTCGGTCTTAATATTTTCGCACATTCTTGCGCAAACCTTTTAAAATAAAGACTCAAAACATCCACCAGTGTGATGTTGTGATTGTGTATTCTCTTTTGTTAAAAAAGCTTAGCTCGAGAGTTTGAGCGCACCTACGTCACGCGACTGAGGGCAATCGCACTCCGCGCTTCGTCTTTGCATTTCTTCTGCATTCGGGCACAGACATTTTAAAGTCGAAGGTAAATGGAGCGAAAACTGTAATTTTGTGATTTAGAACTCTCTTTTTTTAAAGCTCTTTTGGCTTTAACGAACACATTCTCATCACGTATCTCATACTTCGCACTCGATTCCGTCTAAAATATCAACTTTTCTACATTATACACAACACTTTTATATCAAATATAATACATGTTTTATGTACCTCTGTCTGGTATTGGTTATTCAAATATTGCAACATAACGTACAAATTGTAATTATCATGATTATTTTAATATTTGTTTTGTACTTTGCTTTAAATTGCATTCTAAGCTTTGTTGAAACATGTATCATTTCAATCAATTTATATCATTACAATTTATAATATGCATACAAATTGAAGCATACCAATTCTTATTTGCTTGTTTAAAATTTTTTTTTTAATCACGTTTTTATGATTAAAGAAAAACTATTGTGCATCTGTATATGTTCTAATACAGGAACCTATATAGGGTTCTATATAGGATCCTTTGTCCTCTTTCGCCTTTTCTGTCTTTTTTCCAAAAATTTAATTTTTTTATTTTTAATCTTATTGTTTACGATTGAAAGAAAATCTACTCGTCCTATCGAAAAATGATTAATCATAAGATTATAGATATTTTTAGGCGACCAACTTTTGTCTGTTAATTTTAGTTCGTACTCATGTCGTTTTTCGAAAAAAAATTAATTCCTTTTGTTTTGAATGTTATTTTTTACAACTAAAGCAAAAACTACATGTGCTATCAAAAATTATAGTTCTTTTATGGATAAATAAGTTTTGTCTCATTTTTTTCGGAGCTTGTCTCGTTAGTCCTCAATTTTTTTATTATTTTATTGTTAATATTGTTTTTTACCACTAAAAACAAAAACTACGCGTCCTATCGAAAAGTGATTCATTACAAATTTGTAGGTCTTTTCAGGGCGCGCAATTTCAGCTTATTCACTTTTGTCGTATCTTGCAATCAACGTAATTCTTCGCTTGACTTTTTTTCATATCATGCGTTGTTTGGCTTAAAATGTTCATTTTAATTTTTTAATTTTTAATTTTGAAAATGCTCTAACTCTGATAATTTTCTTTTTATAGAAAAAAGTCATAGAGATAAATTGTTTGAGTTTCTGAACACTATGAATAACCGTACTTAGAATTTTAAAATCTTGAAAAAATTTGGTTTCAAAAATGGTTGGTACTATCAAATTTTGAATGTTCAACTTTTCGAACCATTTAAAAAAGTTGTTATAATAATCTTATAGGGCTTTCAAAAATTAAAGTTTTCCTTCTCTTCGCTTTTTTTATATCATGCGTTGTTTGGCTTAAAATGGTAATTTTAGTTTGTTTTTTTTTGGATTTAAAAAATGTTCTAACTCTGATAATTTTTTTTATAGAGAAAAGTCATAAGGATAAATTTTTTGAGTTTCTGAGTACTATGAATAGCCGTAAATAGAATTTTGTAATCTTGAAAAAATGTGGTTCTAAAAATTTTGAAAATACGCTCACTTTTTGAATTTTGATCCCAAATAGCTGATTTACGAACTTGTTCTTTCTTTTTAGGCTTTAAAAAATTCTGCGAAAGCAGAATCCAATCTGATCAATTTTTCAAAAGTTTTCATGCCTACAGAATACAAACTACAGACTACAGACTACAGACTACAGGCTGCAGACTACAGACTACAGACTATAGACAGATAAACAGACAAACAGACAGAAAAACACCTTCGCAAAAATCGTTTTTTCTGACTCATTGGGTCTCAAAACGTGGAGATTTGATGAAAACCGACAAAGTGAAATTTTACATACAACCAATACCTTCTCATTCGGATGAGAATGTAAAAAAATGAAATAGAAATAAAAGGCAAGTAAATTACTAATAAGAATATTATACCAGGGTAAACAAAAATGTTTAAATTCCAATTTTATTATCCTTGACAGTCATTTAAAGTGCTTTTTATGGAAATTTCCCGAATTTTGAAAGATGTTTGTCAAAATCCCTGATACACTTGGATCAAATAGTATAATATATCCTTTAAAAACAAATTACGGTTATTATTTTTTAAACTTTTTTTTCGCAATCTACAATAATCTTTCTCGAGAACATAGTCAGAAAATAAAGTTAGAGTAATAATATGTATGTATCTTACGTTTCAGTTATTAATAGCTCTATCGTTAAAGTCTGCAATCCTCAAATGATAAGAATATAGTGACTTTTTCATGCGAAAACTGCCTAGGGGTCAGAGGAAGGAGCGGGAGTTTTATCTCACTTGTCCCCTACTCCTATATTTCCACAGCAGCCAATGACCTTTCTAAAAATTAATTTAATTCCAATAAAATCCCTTTTTGACACTTTTTTATTAGATTCGAGTCAATTTAGAAATTAATTTAACTCAACAAAAATAATTATTATTATAACTAGTACATGAATCAAATTTTTTCCACAACTTCGATCTTCATTCATTTAAGTGTAATCACAAGACTTTGAAACCCTTAATATTATATCGAGCTTTGTAATCTAGACTATAAAATTAATCTTTTTACAAATGAAAAACTTTGTTTGGAAGAGCCCCTGAATGAAGGCAATCAAATTCACAGTCGTGTAGAATCGCAAGGTCGAAGTTTAGGATAACAAAAAATGCTTTTCAAAAATAAATATTTTTTATAATGACTTGCGTTATAAATAAGCCTTTCTTAATATCAAATAATTTTATGTTAACTTTTTTTGTCTACTTGTCTAAAATCAATACTTTTTTAAATATTGATTCTATACTTCTAAACATTCGAATGTTTCAAAGATTAATCTTACAAGTATATAGAATTACATCGGAATTCAAAATGTAGAGGATGTGAAGAAATTAATATCGTCTCTCCCTAGCTTCATTTTTAGAAGAAAAAATCAATATTCAAAAAAATATTGATTTTAAACCAGTAGACAAAATACGATTAACATCAAATTATTTAATACACTTTATCCGGTCAAAACCATAACATAAAAAAAATATGCTTCTTAAATATCTATTATTTAATTTCAAAATTGTTCACCTTGATATCTCATTTCGTGTGGATATGAGTTGGGTGAGAATAATTCGGTAAAGAAGGAATCGGATAAGTGATAAATGGCCTTACATCTCTACACTTAGGAAATACATTTTTAAATGTTTTTAAGAATATATTTTTTGGCAAAAAATAAAGTAAGCAAAATTATTAGCATGTAAAAAATTAGATTCTAATACAATAAACTTGTAAATATCATTTTTTTAAGTTTAACAGGCCTGAGATACCTATTCGAGGCCAAGATTGACCATCCGACCGCTCTGACTTGATGCTGAGCTAAAAATGCTTTATTTTTAATGCACCTTTTTTCATTTTTTCATACATTCAAACACTCTGGATATTTTGGGAAATGTGTATCAAAATATTTAGATTTAATAGATAAAAAATTCTTTGGTCTTGATAGACTAGCCAAAAACCCGGTTGGGCCCGAAAAGACAGACTAGGTGAGAAAGAAGTTTATTTATTAGAGTTTATTTTTGATATTTTCACATGCCCTGCCTCTTTTTAGAAATCTACAAAAAGTGTTTGAATGAGACGCTTAAAAGCTTTTTTTTCCTTCCAGGCCAATTAAACATCGATTAGGGCCCGAAAAGACCGTCTAGACTAGACAGTCTAGACAGTTCCCTAACTGGACTCAAGTCTAGCCGATCACTTTCTATACGGGTGACATGGCAACCTAGCCTTCCCACTTACTTTTCAGAAGTATAACGTTACATATTTTTATTTTTTTAATATAATATTTTTTTCAGTATTTGAAAACTGCTGAAAGGGTTTGTAACTTACTGTTATGGTCGTTACACACTCTGAAAAGAAGTATTATAGGAAATTCAATATAGACCTATAATGGTTTTCTTAAAAACTGTTCGTGATTCTAAAAAAATCATAATAAATGAATAATGATGCAAGGAAGCCCTGATTAAAATGCGACTTAGGATCCGATAGAAACCGGATAAGTCTTGTATATGGGTCTATCCGGGCCTTATATGTGCAATTATTTCCAATCCGAAAATGTTACGGATCTATCCGGGTTCTATCAGGGAGACCTGATCAGTCCTGTATTTTAATAAAGACTAAAGTGACCATCTATCTGATTTTTTCTGGTAAATGATAATTTACCCGAATCTATCCGGGATCTCTTTGGAACATGTGAAAAAAAATTAATTTGTCTATCTGGGTCTATCCGAGACCTATCTGGGAGTTTACCTTTGAAAAAAAAACCATTTTTACAGTGAATGTTTATCCGGGTCTATCCGGGACCTATTCGGGAGACGAATACAAGAATTGATTTCCTCTAAATTCAAAAGAAGCGTCTATGCGGGTCTATCCGAAACCTATTTAGGAGTTAACCGATGAAAAGTCATGTAAAATGAAATAGGGTAATATCTTGCATGAAAATATCAATTATTAGTATAAATTCATTATAATTTAATTTGCGATTCAGTAAGAAATAATATAACTAGATAATAAAGATTACCTGACAGTTGGATAAAAATGAGATGTCGATTACTTACTAGTTAAGTAAAATGATTCAAACTGTTAGGTACAGTTTCAATCAAAGAAAACAAAGTCTACCACTCTAAAGATGTGAATTCTAATCACAATTTAACTTAAACAGTTATATTAAATTACAATATATTACATACAATATAGTCGCACGCTTTTAACGATATTAACGCTTTTAAAAATAGAAAACGCTCTGACGGGTTTCAAACCACCTAATCTGCTAAGTTGAACATGTTCGATCGCCAACGCCTAAACCTAACGGCTAACTTAACACTTAGCATATCGAGAAAAAATTAATAAACGGGTTTATAAATTTATAGGAAGTAAATAAAAACATTGAATAATTTTTTTATTGAAAATTTTGTAACCTTAAAACCCTAAATAGTTTAATTTTCAATATTTTTAATTTTTGCAAAATTGAACATTAAAAATTTGCAAATTAAAGTTATATAAAATCTATTTAATTAAATTAGGTTAGAATATAAGGAATAAAATCAAAAATGCAAACTAATACCAATTTATTTGAATATTTTTTGAAGTCCTACAATATTAACCAAAACTTAAAAATGTTAAAGTTTGTACGGGGGACTTGGCTTTAAACTTCAGCCCTGACAAAGTTGACGTCCCTAGCGATTCTCGTGTTACCTCGATGTTTTGTAATTCCTCTTCTAATAAAAGTGAAAATCTCTAAAAAATCCTGCAATCTATACTTTCTTTTGAGTGAGTCGTTAACATCACACGAAAATAAACTTGATATAATTCATTTAACAAAAATTTACATTATTTGGCGTTATTTTATGATATAAATAGTATGAAAATAATACAATCCTTATATCAATTATTACATGTCAGAATTTTCATTTTTGGACTTGACATTTTACAAAACTCTTTTGTAATATTTATAATTCTGTTTTGTATTAAATCCTAAAATAATTGTAAACTTTTTCTAAATGCAGTAATGTCCTCCACTTACCGAACTAATTAGGTAATTTTTATGAAAAAATTTTTTCCTGGCACATTAATTAATAATAACACTTTTCCTGTGGGTCTAATGTCCCCAATATACGGATTAATTGCTGATTATCAGTAGAAAATTCTGCACAAGAATCAATCTAGTCTTCATCTGGGCTTAAAATGTACATAAAATGCTCTTGGATCCCTGAATATCGGTACAATATTCACTAGAGTGCACTGTGGCGGTTTTGCCCAAAACCTGGTCAATAGTCGAAAAATGGCGTTGTAGAATTTCGTGTTTCAAATCACATACGATTGTTTAGATGTCATCGCTGAACGCTAATTAGAAGGAGAAGCAATTAGTTTCTCGTATTTCAGGTATTGACATACTCGCGCTCACGCCGTTGATCGAGTGCTATAAAAATCAATATTTATCAAGTGCACGTGGATTTTTATAAGAGTGTCTGTTTTAAATTCAGGTGAATGGAGAGCGATACTCACAGTATGTACTTCACAAATATGTATTAATAGCAAGTAATATTCCTTTTTTGTTTATTAAAAATGTAAATAAACTTTACGCTGCTCTGGAACTCGTTTTTATCATACGTTTATGGTAAATCTCGAAAGTACTTTTTTTCCAAGGGAGTCCACAACTTTCTAAAGAATTATATATTCACCTTGATATCTTTCATCTAAAATATCGAATAAATATTGCCCGCACTCGCCCGTTTTTGTGTGATCTCCATTATGAGATCATTTTTATCGCGGAGGTGGATCGCGGCCTGTGCCGAAATCGCGAAAAGCTGATTACGAATCCCATGACAAAAATACTGTAAGCAAAATGGCAGAGCCAATATGGTGGACGAATATGATACACAAATTTCTGATTCTTTTAAACATTCGTATAAGGGGATTTGCAAGGTCGCTAATTACAAGTCCGATGTTAAAAACTTAGAAAAAAGTGCAAGATCGAATATGGCAAGCGTGTGTACTAAATAAGCTTTTGTAGACTCCAAGAACCCGTGAGTAACGAAACTTGGCTATTTTATGAAAATTTTATACATTTGGCCAGCTTTTCGCGGTTTCAGACGACTGTGGAGTGGCCCAAAAAACGTTTTTCAAGCTAGAGTGAGTATCTACGGTATAAAGGCACATTAATCAATTTTACCCCTCCCCCTTAAATATGACCAAAAAATAAAGAAACTACAATGATCCTTCTTTGGAGTCGTCCATTTTTGTAGAAAAACATTTTGTGCTTATTTCAACAATTGATTGTTGTTCCTCTTCAAAATTTCAAAAATCGAGTGAAGAGATCTTCACTTTTTCCAAATCGGTATTTTATGTTACTTAATTAAATACTTACATAATTTTGATACTTTTCTTCTGATGTTGAACTTTCTATTTGATTAAACCATTTTTATTTTCTCAAATAGTTTTTTTCGAAAAAATATTTTGACAATGGGAGTCTGTGAAATTCTCACATACTGTTACAATCCGGCTCCCCCCCCCTCCCACCCTAAAATTGTGACATCCTTTATGAAAGCTACCATACTTTAAAAAAAAAATATGAAATGAAACACGTAAAATTATTTTTCTGACTGTACAGTGTATAGAAAGAATATGCTGAAGATCTTTCAATTATTTAAACAAATTTAATTTGTTCAGACAATTATTATTCCCAACAATATTTTTAAAATATTGGATGATTTTAACGAGTGGAGAATTCTAATAAAAACGTTATATCATTGTTTAAACAATTAATTATTGTTTACTTTAAAATTTCCTTCAAGTTGAGTTTAATGTCTCTTTTGACATTTTTTCTTTATACTATATTAACAATTTGTTACACATTAGAAGAAAAGTATGAAAGTTATGTAAGTGTTCAACATTATGTATTATAGGATACCAACTTGAGAAAGAAGTGGCCATCCGTCCCTCGATTTTTAGAAGTTTCGAAAACAAAACAATAATTAATTATTTCAATCATCACATAATGTTATAAAACAAATTACTACTGCAAACAATAACCAACTATTTCATTTAATTTCGAAAATACGATTATGTTGTACATTTCTTGTAAACAAATTATTATTAGAATAAGTTACATTCATTTACACAATTAGAAATGGCTTGAAAAGGCGTGGGTGATATTCAATTTCTTCATTAGTAATTATTTTTACTAAAAAGGAAGGCAGAAAATGCTGAAAATTAAGAATAATACGTAAAAATGTAGTTTCGCGTGTGTGTATGGGGGGGGGGTCATATTTGGGGCGTGGGGGGAGGGGGGTGAAAATAAATTTTTATGGTTTGGCTTTATTTCTTAGAAAGTCCTCTTCAATTCCTGAAAAATTTGGCAACTTTCGATCAAACCCTGAAGTATTAGTTCAATTTTTCGTAAATGGACCACCCTAATGTTTACATTCAACTTTAGAGATAAAATATTTCAGATTCAAGTATTTTTTCCTCTGGAATTATTTTTCTACTTAAGTTTTCGAATAAACTATTTGTAGTAGCTGCTTTTGTTATTATGTTCAGATCCTTTAACTTTTGGTGCTTTATAATTGGAAAATAAATTACAAATTTCTTTAATTATTTAATTCCAAATTTAAATATTCACATTTAAATTTAAATATTCAAATGAAGGATTTTTAAATTCACCTGCTTATCAAATGTGTAAAATAAAAAATATATATTCCTCAGTTAGCTCTGGGTTTTCAGCAGAACAGTTTGGTTGAGATTTTTTCAACAAAATCAAGCGATTCGATGGCTAAAATGGTTAGGGCGTGCGTTCAGCGGGTGAGATTTTTAATAGCGTTTGATTGACCATGCGTGCAATTATATAATTTCGCAAATAAATTAAGTCCAGTGATAGTATATAAAACAATTTGTTGTTGCGCATTTATCATTATATTACAGTATTACAGCAATTTCAAAGATTTTAAAAGATTTTAAGGTATGTGAATTAATTTCATGAGATTTGAAGGATTTCATTAATCTGTAAGAATTTCTAAGATTTTGAAAGATTTCTAGGGATTTAAATTATTATTTTTTTTAAAAACTTATTGATCAATAGTTTGAGTGTAAATTATATTTAAGGGATTTCTAATGGCTTCTAATTATTTTAATAGATTTTTACAATTAGGCACTCAAATATTTTAAAAGATTTTTTTGTAGCACTTTTGAGGTTTAAAAATGTCAATAAGTGTCTTGTAGGATTTCTATAGATTTCCATACATTTAAAAAATTTCACAATATTTAAGAGTGTTCATTGGATCTCAAATTATTTCAAAGGATTTAGGGGTTTTTAGATTATTTTAAGGTATTTTAATAGATTCCAAAGAATTTCAAGAGATTTCGAAAATTTCAAATAATTTGGTAGGTTTTCCAAATATTTTAAGTTCGATTTTAAGGGATTTCTAGAGAATCTTAGGAAGCAAATGAAATGAAATAAATTTCTAAGAAATTTAGTGATACCAAAGATATTAAGGGATTTTAAGATATTTCAATGAATTTCAAATGATTTAAAAAATTTTATTGAATCTTTAAGGATTTTTTCGATTTCAAAAGACCTTAAAAATTTCTATGTATTTGAACGTTTAATTTTTTCAGATAACTTCAATGAATAAGTTGAGTTTACATTATATTGAAGGGGTTTCAACTGATTTCTACTTATTTTAATGGATTTTTAATATATTAAAACATTCCAAGGAATTTTCCAAGATTTAAGTATTTTCAAGCAATGTCAAGAAGTTTTTGTAGGATCTCCATTTATTTTCGAGTATTTACGGCATTATAAAATATTTTAAGCTTATTTAACAGATCCCAAATAATTTCAAAAGATTTCGAAAACTTTAAGGAAAATCAACTGAAATGAATTGAAATTCTAAGGAATTCCTAGTGCTTCCATAAAGATTGCAAGGGATTCAGTTCAAATTATATTGGAGGGATTTCAAATGATTTCTACATATTTTAGAAAACCTTAGGGAATTAAATAAGCTTTTGTTGAATGCTATTTTGATGGATTTCAGCCACTTTCAGGGATATAAAATAATTAGAACACTTTGAAGGATAATAAATATTTAAAGTTATTTTCAAGTATTTTAAAGAATTTTGTGATTGAAAAAATTGCAAGGGATGCCAACGAACATAATAGGGTTTCTAAAGATTTCAGGGAATTCAGAAATTTTTTGACAATCAGGACAAGATCGAAAAAAGTATAATAGTCCAAATGCATGTTAATTATTAAGCAGAAAAGGTAAAAAACGAAATCTTACCTAGATTTTATTTGAGTAATTTATTGCATTAAATTCCATCAGATAGTATAACTTAAGGTCTATATCGGTTATAATTACAATCTAACTTTTCTTTATAACGGGGCTTCCATAAATTACCGGAGCCAATTTTGCCTATTTTGCTAATTTTCTTCTATTTCTTGTAGAGCGAAAATAAAACAACAAATTATTAGATTTTTTATTATTTTAATAACCATTTTAATTTAAAAAACGGTAAAACTAGCCATTCATGCAAATTATTAATGACTGTCAATAGACGCTAAATTAAAAAATGCTTTTTTTCCTCCATGTCTTCAATTTTATGGAATTTTGATTGAGTATTTCTTGTCGTCAGCAAAAAATTCAGAAATGCGGGTTTCTTTATCCCTAATTATCTTGGGTATCCTCCTGTAATAGGTCTCTTTAACATATTCATTAAGTTTTTTGCTCGTAATCCTTTCGTAATCTCTGACATTGAACCTGAATTCAAATGCATGTTACGTTCTTCCTTTTTGCCATTCGCATAGTTCAGATCTCTTCAGTGCTTCTGTAGCTCGTAGAATTTTGATATAAAATAAAATCTTCTCTGAACTCCTCATTTCCAACGAACTTGTTCATTAATTTTAACTCTTTTTTTATTATTCTTACGACTGCAATCGATAAGTTTGAAATATACTTGAGAGCTGGAACAGTTCAATAATTAATTATTACCACCATAAGTATATTCTAAGGAAATTTTAATGGGTGCCAAAAAGGTAACCAGTAATTTTACACATTTCCTTTCAATATTATTTTTTAAATAAATTTCTCTAATAAAAGTAAAGTGCTCATATCAAAGCACAATTTAGTAAAATCTCAAAATTTTAGAAAGTATACATAATGTCTTAACAGACACTTGTCCCAAATTACAAATTTATAATAAAAAATGGCTGAATAATATTAATGTCTTTTTTAATATGCAAGATACATATACATCACTTATGTTGACTTAAAGAAGATGAAAATTAAGAGTATAGTTTAATATTTCAGAGTTAAGGATTTTAAAAATCACTTCAAAGTCTGTCCCTTAAGTTAATTATTCGTCTGGTTACGCTGTATTGCTATTTTAGGATAAAACGTGAAAATTATTTTTGAAACTATCTGTAATGCGGGATGATCGTACTGTATATGTCCTATTCAAGAGTTTTTAGTATAAAGAAATAGTTTTGTCGAGAAAACAAAAATATGAAATTATTGTTACAAATTATTATTTATTTTAGTCAGTAAAATATTGACTGTATGAAGTAACGTTGTTATTGGTTGAAAGATATGAGCATTTTTAGAGAGAAAAAGGTTTTAATATTATTAACTATTTCTGGGATCCTAAGATGCTATGTGTTCTGCAGAAGAATCATGTAATAAAGTTCAGAAAATATTTATTGATTCAAAAGACCAAGTCCTTGATTTAAAGAAAAAAAATGTGTTAAAAACAACGTAAATTACAACATCAAACTCAGCTTAAAATTCAATAAATATTCCATTGACCAGTAATTTTTCGCAGCATATGCTCGGAAGCGATTCATCTTCCATAATTGAAGTTATCATTTTATAGGATAGTCGGCAATTTAGCATAATATTTTGCGTAATAATTCAGTTCTATATTTATTTAATTTAAATTTATTAATTTGCTGCTAAAAGAAGGCAATTGAAGTTATCATTTTCGAATAGGCCAGAATTGGTCTGATCAATATACACAGTGACGTTTTTTTGACAATATTTTGCAAAATAATTCAGTTCTATACAATTAATCTCTCTTTATTGATATAAATACTTATGCCAATATCCATTCCATTTAATATACATATATTTTACTATTCATTAATATTTTTATTTAAAAATGTATAACTGTCTGAGAATTCCTTTCTGATAATGCCAGTTTTTCGTTTAACCTCGACTTTTTGGTTAACACTGCCGCTTAAAACATACTCTCTGATTATCACAATATTGTATTCCAGTTTTCATGAAAATTGAAATTACGTTAATTAAGAACGGTATCTTTTTTGAGAAAATTCAACAAATAATGTAAAACTTATTTTGAATGGCTTATTTGCATTTTATATAAAAGTACTTTTAAACTGAGGAAAGTCTGTTTTAAATTTCTGTTTTAAAGTTCTGTTTTGAATTTCGGGTTCCGCAATTGTGTAGAAAACTAAGAATTTTGCCGACGTTTCGTAAACTGCACTGTTCACGAAACGTCGGTAAAATTCGTAGTTTTGTACACGATTGGAACCCGAAATGTCTCTTTTAATCAAAATTAATCATTCAATACATTGATTGTCAATTTGACTATTTTATTAAAAATGCATTTTTTTGTTGAAAATGTTTTTTTTCAACTAAGAATTAACTATCCATTATTAGCTAAGAATCAATCGTTTTTTGTTAAATTAAAAAACTTTTTTGTAAATTTATATATCTTGCTATAAATTCTTCTTTTTTTTGTGAAAATTAATCTTCTTGGTTAAAAGTTGAGCTTTTTTTCTTAAATAACTATTTAAAAATTTTGATTATTCTGAATATTTTTTAAATGTTAATAATTGAACTATTTTGATGACGACTCGCTTTTCTTTTTTGCAGAAGAACAATTTTTGAACTGCAACTATTCCATGTTAGGTTGAAAACTGATCGTTTTTAATGAAAAATTCAACTGAAGGGTCCAGGGTCTAAACCGGTTAACTGACATTTTCTTCGAAATTGATTTTATTGTACTTTCTAGAACATTTTTTATACGCAATTAATATCCCGCAAACAAAACGGCAAAATTCCTTTCAGTTTTTTTTAAATATGTACTGCATAGGCCTGCCGAATAATTTTCCTTCGTCGTGTCAACTGCGACATCGATGGTTACCTGAATGTTGTGGCCACGGTAACTTTTGAAGGATTTATCCAATCAAGTCAGCCTTGGTACACTTATTAAGGTTCCCAAAATAAGGGTTAAGTTCGTTAATCAGATATTTCCAACCAAAAATAAAAAATTTAGAGTATTTTCAACATTTGGAAATTTTTTTTCTCCAAATTTAAAAATTTTGTTCAAAGTTTTTTATAGATGGGTAGAAGACTTGCAAATTATACAAATGAAAATTTTTATTTTGATAAAAATTGGAAAAGTTAGATACTTTTGAAAATTGTGAAAATGTTAAGAAAAATAGAAACAAAATATTTTTCTAAGAGATTACGAAATTTCATTAAAATTAATCACTAGAGACCAAATACAGTCTGTCAAGTTAAAGCGTGGGTGGCTTTACTCGCAGTCGGTAAGGTGTATCGACATGATTTTGGTGTCAAAATATTAAGAAGAGCTCCCTC
>NC_046663.1:75129411-75145078 GCF_010883055.1 Belonocnema kinseyi
AGGGAGCTCTTCTTAATATTTTGACACCAAAATCATGTCGATACACCTTACCGACTGCGAGTAAAGCCACCCACGCTTTAACTTGACAGACTGTATGTTCAGAAAATATGTCAGTTAAATTTTTCAATTAGACCAAAATTCCAAAAGTTTGAGCTCTTAAAATTTGAATAAAATTTTTGTATGAGTTTTAGAAATTGTTGTCAAATTTTCTGGTACACGTCGAAAATACTTTCAAATTATCCTAATGACATTTTTTAATTCGGCTAAACTTCAAAAAACTATATGCTTTTCAAAATTTTGAAAATTTTCAAAAAAAGGAAAAAAATGTTTTTCATAGGTTAAGAAATATCAATCCAACTTTCTACTAAATATAAAATACAATTTTTTTCGAAACTATTGTTACGAAATTTCTTAATTAGACAAAAGTTTCAAAAGTTGGATCATTTTCAAAAATATGCAATTTTGGTTTTTTAATAGACCCATAAGTTTAAAGCGTCATTTTTAGTACATTTTAACAAGGTTCACAAATTATCTTGATGAAGCTTTTCAACTGGACATAAGTTATCGAGCGCGAGTTTCGTAATGAGAATTATGTTATCGTCACAGACGTAGGCGTAGGTGCTTTGAGAACCTTCTTTAAAAACCAATCGAAAAAATTTTCAGTTACAATTTTTGGCTGCAATTCTTTAGAAGTTTAAATCACACTTTTTGATTTAATTTATAGTATTTACGCTACTTGAAAAAATATAGTTAAAGTGTACGCATGAAACGTATGGAAACGAGCGCCAGTGCGTACTCGCGCGTAATGATAATGTGCCCGCGCTGAGGGCATATTTTCTTGAAAATTGCAATATTTTGGTATAAATTTAATTTTGTTGCTCAAAATTAAGCTATTTTGTTAAAAATTCGTCTTTTGGATTAAAAATTTATTTTTTCTGCTTCAAGGTTCAACTATTTGTTTGCAAATACAACTGTTTGATATGAAATTAACTTTTTTGTTTGTTGAAAATCCAACTATTTTGCCTAAAATGTATTATACCTCAATTTGACATGCTAAGCCTTTCATAATAAATTAAAAACGACATATATACGTTAATTTTATTAACGAAAATTTATTTCCCTATTTTTCTCTTTTCTTTCGTACAAAATCATCATATTTCTCCTTTTTTGAGTATATTTTGAGCTGTGAAGTAAGATAAAGTATGATGTTTTTGTGTTTTATTTTCGATATCTAGCAAAAAAATTAAAGAATTTAAATTTAAAGGGAGAAGGGTAGAAAAGGTGTTCAAAATAGCGTGACGTAATTTTTGAACCACCAGTATAAATACAATAAATATTCAAAAATAAATAGTAAAATAAAATGATATATACATGGAATATAAATAAAAGACAGTTTCCATTATTATTATAATGTTTCCAAGTAATTTCCCCAAAATTTCAGCCGTTATGTACTTTTTTCAAGTAAAATACTTATATTTACTGTACGATCTGTCAAGTTTGTTTGAATTCGCTAAAAAATATTAAGTTTACTCTTTAACTGTGTATAATATTTGCTATCTCTTTCTGTACATTTGTATTCCAAATTATACACCCTATTCTTACACCAGGGCCTTGTATCGATGCGCGCCCCAGTGAGCACAAAATTCGGCGACGTCTTTACGATGTCGTTACGATATCTTTACGACAATGTTACGACATCCTATGTTCATGTCGGTACCGTGTCTTTACATTATCGTAAAGACATCGTCAGATCATACGACGTTTTTACGATATCGTAAAGACATCTTAACGACATGGATATAGGATATCGTAACGTTGTCGTAAATATGTCGTAACAATGCTGCAAAGACGTCGCCAAATTCTGTGCCCACTGGGGCGCTGTAAGCATGTGTACTAGATCTAGGAACTAAGGTACTAAGTACTAACTAGGTACTAAGATCTAGGAACCCATGCTCTTGAAGCAACGGCCATTGAACGAAAAGCAAGGGTTCCGAGTTCTTAGTTTTCGCGCCAAAGCGTCAATAAAATCAAGGAACAGTTCCGTGAGTTAATATCTTAAAAATTTCTCTCCGTCTCGATCCTTGTTTCTATTTTTTCGATAAAACATTTTGGAACATGTTAGCGAAAAAGTGAGCAAGCGATCGAAAGTGATATTTTCTCCAAAAACTCGTATGTATTCCAATCACTTCATGCTAGAATACTGAATTCAAACCAACGAGGGCTCCCCGCTCTTCAGGCTCACCACTTTCAGCAGGTGTTGACTGCTATGACAAGTTTTTCACTGTCAGAAAGTTTTTCTGTCATTTTTTTCTTCAGTCTCCAGAAATCATGGGAAGGGTTACGGTTGTTACTGTTACGGCTTCTTACGGCTCATCGTTCACACGGAAGGGTCTGCACTTTTTATACTCGAATTCACAATACGTTTCATTTTTTCATGTCAAACTTTAATTTAATGCGAAGGATTAGGAATCAGTTGGAGTTGTTCGATGAAAGTTTATTGGGGACTAGTTGACCTAGTTTTTCGACTGCTACTGGAACGCATGACAGTTGATGACAACCTTTTGGTGAGCCCTGTCGTACCGAGACCGTGGTGGGAGGTGGAGGAACTGCGAAATTTAAAATAGCCCAGCATGGGGGACTTCAAATAGGTAGGCCGTTGAATACACGAGTTTTCTTTATTTCAATTGTTTAGTCCACGATACTCTACCCTTTTATAATTATGAGTAGCTAAAACTTAAGTCGTGAGCGATTGCGTAAATATCAGCTTACCGCACATAGTGTTATATCTTTTGGTTTCTAATATGTAATGCAATACTCGTAGTATTGCAAAGCTTTCGTATGTGTAATCTCGTTTTCACTATGTGGTATTGTGGGCATACAGAATAATTTTCGTTGACACGTCCACCGTAATTTAATATGTATATGATAATAATCTTTTAATGCATTCGTTCATTTCGTATATATTTAAACTGTTATGCTTCTGTTCAATTTTGGCGTGTTTTTTGTCTTGCAAATTTCTTTATCATGTCAATGAAACAGTTTATTTAATAATACTAACATTAACAATCGCACGCTATGGACGCGTGTAGTTTCTTCTAAAATTCTTGAGAAAATTCCCAAAGATTTTTCCAGATTTCAGATACATCAAATTAAAATTTCAACCAAAAAGATAATCAAATTCAGAATCTCCAACCAAAAAATTTAATTTTCAATGAAAAACAGTCGAAGTTACAAACAAAGACGAATTTTCAAAGATTTACTTAGATTTTTAACTAAAAGGATTAACCTTCAACCAAAACAAAAAAGTAATAATTTTTAACAAAGTAATTGAACTGTTAACCAAGTAGTGAAATTTTTTAGCAAAAGATATTATGTTTACCGTTTGAAATTATTTTCTTTCACGTCTCTTTTAAATAATTTAATTCCGCAGGTTTATAATTCAAAAACTTCCACTATTGAAAGGTGCAAATAAAGGTTAATTCATTTCTTAATTATAAAAATTAGTCTACTCCATTTTATTGTTAAATAATGTTTCTTTATATTCTTATAATTTAAAATGCCATTATTTCAGAAGCTTTGGCTTGAGAAAATGGAATTTAGCTTTCAAATTTCGAATGATCACATTTTAATCGCTTCCAATTTAAAATATATTTAAATTCAAAAGTTTTAAATTATTCAATTTATAACGCTTTTAATTAAAACTAATACAATTCAAATTTCTTTGAATTTTTAATGATCCAATTTTCAAAATTCTAATCTATAAATATTCCATTTTTAACTTTTTAATCGTCCTATTTTCGAAATTCTATTCTAAAATCGTTCAATTTCGAGATTCTTTAGGTGAAAATAAAATGGCGTAATTTTGAATGCTTTATATTCTAAATGATTCTTTAAATTGAATTTCAGTTAGATTTTAACTCTTTTTTGAAAGAAACTGTCGAATTTTCAAAATTTTATTCTGAAACTTTTCAATTTTGAGAGCTTCTGAATAAAAATGGTTCAATTTCAAACACTTTGAATTTTTAGTTACTTAATTTTTAACGTTTTTATTTACAAATGATACAAGTTCAATTACTTTTTATTCCATTTTTAATATTGTATTTTTAAAAATTTTACCTAATCTAAAATTGTTTGATTTGGAACTTTGTCAATTCAAAATCCTTCAATATTTTCGTTTAAATTGAGAATGTTTTAAATTCGAAATAATCTATTATTGTTTAAAACATTTTTACGCTTAATATTTTAAAAGTTGGTTAATAATGAATTTTTTAATTGTTTATATTTTTAATTTTATGAAATAAAAAGCCAGAGACTATAATTGACATATTAACAGACAGGCGCTCTAATTTATAATATTCCTTAGATATTTATTTTTAAATAGGATATATCTTTGTTTACGTGGCGATGCAAAAAAGAGGATGACTATCTGTCGAGGGTGGAAGAAGTCGAAGTAAACCAGTGCATGTGCCTCGAATAACAACCATGGCATAAAGTGGCTTGATTCTCTATATCCACTTGCCGGACGAGTTTATGGTTTTTTGATTATTTTTTCTCTTTTAAATGCCTGACTCAGTATTTTTAGACTCACCAATGGCAACAAAAAGCAGTGAGGCAGTACTGAATTCGTGAATTATTCCTGCAAAAGGACGTTATCAATACTCTGAATTAATATTAGGGCAAATTGCGAAATTTCATTTTTGTTTGTTTTCTTAAAACTTTAAGGGGAATGGTATTTTTTTCTAGGTTTAAAAAAATATGTTGAGGGATCAAAAAATGTCTTCCCAGAGCGTAAATCGCACCTTTTGACTTCCTTATTTTTCTATTCGGCAATTTGAAATTCGTCATCGTAGCTATTGCATAGAATTATCTTTCGTTGCGTGACACTACCCATCAATCATTGTTAGATTGAAAAAAATCTCAGCGGGCTTACCGGATGAAATAAAACAGCGAAAATACTTAAAAATATTAAGATTTCAGAAAATTCTATTTGAAACACTGCTAAGAATTTTACATACAAATATAAATATACGGAACTAATTCCAAAATGAATGTACATTGGAAATTTATAATGTAGAAATAAATATATTTTTTCGGGAATTGAGTTCATCAATTTTGTTAAGCCCTATACAATTATTCTGATGTTAAATTTTAATTAAGTTTTTATTGATTTTTAAATAATAATTCTTAATTTTTAATAAAATGTATCATCGCAAAACGGTATCGGCTTCAAGAAAATTAATATACACATATAAAACAAGATAACCATGATTCCAATTTTATATTGTCAGGTTAATCACTGACCCACAGCTCTCTCATCACGGAACCACCGTGGCATCAATTCTCGGAACATCGTAAACAGAATGTTCTTATTTTGGGAGCAGAGTGTATGTATCAGTACTACATTAGTAATTTTTAATGTTTCAAGCCTTTGAATATTTTTCAATTCTTTAAACATATAATCATATGATTTCCTTCCAGGAAATTTTGAATATTCAAGAATTTAAAGAAATTTCGAGTAATTAAGAATTTCAGAGAAATCAAATATTTTAGGATAATCAAGTCATGCAAGAAATTAGAAGTCGGAAAGTTTTAGGGCATTTAGAGCAATAAAAGAATTCAATAAATTTGGAAGTTTCTAGAAATTTCAAGGTTTCGGAATATTACAGTCGTTAAGGGATAGATAATTCAAAGAATGTTAGTATATTACAGAATATTCAGATATTTTAAGAAAAGTCAAGGAATTTATGATATTTTAGGGATGCAAGGATTTTTAGAGATTTTGAGGAATTTAAGGAATTCAGAGAATTTCTAAGCATGAAGCAAATTAATTTCGATAATTCAAACAATTCAAAAAATTCCGGAAATTCATAATATTAAAATCATTTTTTGTATAATAAACTAAAATAAAAAGGTTGAAGAATTCACTCCTAATTGAAATTGTAATTGTAATACATTTAAAATTTTTATTTTTTTTTCACTAAAACGAATGTCAGCAGGCAGAAAGTTAGAAGTTAAATAACTGCACATTTGGAGCCTTTAAACATGAAAAGCAAACTGAGAAGTATCACAGAATTTTGAAGAATGTGTTGCATTAAAGAATTTTGAAAGAATGTTTTGCCCCCTAACCACTGACAAATTTTTTAAATATAAAAGTGATCACATCGTTGAATTTGGAAGATTTTAAGTTTTCTTATGCTATTTAGTTACCAATTCAGAGATTTTTCTAAATGGAGTTGTAATTCTACATGAAAAATGGTTCGAAAAATTGGAAAGCTGCCACAAAAATATTTAAATCTTTATAATTTTTGGCATTTTTCAATCGTGGGGAGTTTCTATTTAAATTTATTATGCAGTGAAATAGTTTGATTTCATATATATATCATTATCAAAATTCACCTAAAGTCTCCAAATCATTTGAATTCCTAGAGTTTCTCTAAATTTCTTGCAAGATTTTGACATCGTTGAATTTGCTTTAATTCTTGGAATTTTGGAGAATTGAGGTAATTCAAATAATTAAGACAATTCAAAGAGTTTCACGAATTTAGAATATTTGAAAAATTCAAGAAGTTAAGAATATTTCAGGGTTTCAGGAAATCCCGAAAATTCAAAGATCTCAGAGAATTCAAGGAATTCAGAGATTTTGAAAAATGTAGAGTATTTTATTCGTAAAATTAGAGTATTATATAGTATTATATAGTATTATATAAAATAGAGTATTATATAGAGTAAATTTAGAGTAGAAGGGACTTCGGAGTATTTAAGAGAATTCAGCGGTATTAAGGACTTTTATGAGCCTGGAAATTTTGCATTACTCTAAATTTAATAATCATAATCTCAAAGAAAGAAAGGAAGCTTTTAATTTTTACTTTTTTATATCATAAACTAAGAATGTTGAAGAATCCACTCCTGCTTTAAAAAAATGGTTGTATAAGATTTGACTAATTTCATTATTTTTACTGAAACTAATATAAGAAATGAGAAAGGTTGAGGGATTTTTGTTTCAGAAAATTGTCAAAAAAGTAAAGAAATGCATTTACTGCGCGCTGCGCGCCGAATCTTTTCACATAGACTTTTTGAAACAAAAGGTGAAAGCATCGACAACAATAATTTGGTGATTGTGAATTCTCTTTTGTTAATGCTTCTTCGGCTTTAACGAACACATTCTCATCACGTATCTCGTGCTTCGCACTCGAGTTTATCCCTGAAATTATATATCATTTCCATAAATGTATATTATTAGAATTCATAACTTGCATTGGTATTAAAACAGACGTAGTTTCATGGTCCTGTTTAAAAAAATGTGCAATCTTGCAAAAAACTGAGTTATTAAACATTTTATTGCAACTTTTGTCGTTTTTCCATAAACTGAATTTGCTCATTTCCAATGTTTGTTTTCTGAATTAAACTTTACACATACGGTCTACTGAGCAGCCTTTCCGTATATTTACTTCTAAATTAGGTATGTATATAATTATGTACATATACATATATATATTTTTAAATGCATTTATATATTTGAGAATCTTTCAAATACTGTGTTTTTTCATATCGTTCGTTACTTGACTTAAAAGGTTCATTTTCGTGTGTTTTTTGAAATTTTTAAAATGCTTTAGCTCTGGTAATTTTGGATTTTATGAAGAAGGAATTATAATAAATTGAAGGGGCGGATGAAATAACCACCTTTGCGCTTGAACACACGGAGGATTATTGTTCTCTGAGAAAATTTTCAAAATTGTTCTCATGTGGAAGTTTCGAATTTTGACAACTTTCAGTGAGAAAAGTCTTTCTTAGAGACCAAAGGAGTTTTTCCAAAAAGTTTTAGATCTTTAGTCATTAGAGGGAAAAAGTGAGGACGATGTGAAAATTATGTACGACGTGCTAACCTCGACTCGGTAAGCGAGAACCTAGCGCCACGGGTTGACGTACATTGACGTACGAACCAAGTCGAGGTTAGCAAGCCGTACATAATTTTCACAATACTCTCACTTTTTTCCACTGATGACAAAAGATCTAAAACTTTTTGGAAAAACTTCTTTTATCCCTAAGGAAGATTTTTCTCACTGGAAGTTGTCAAAATTCGAAAGTTCATCATACAACTTTCTCGTTTATATACATGCATCCCAGATTTCGAAGAAAATATTTTTGAAAATTCACTACACAGCTCTGAATTGTTTTGAAGATAAGATAAACACTCCAACAATCGTAGAATATGTTGAAGAATGTTACATAAAATTTTCAAGAAAATATATTAATTCCGACAAAGATCTGGCGAGTTGAATGCAAAAAAGCATTGATTCTTTTTTCGTTGAAAATTTTCGTTTTCTTTAAATAAATAAAAAACGAAAAAAACATTGAATTCGTTTGTCGTACAAAAAAGATGCGCAATATAATAATTTACAAGTATTGATGGTCAACATTGAAATTTAAACAATTTTGAAAATTTGCTTAGCGGACAATAATTCTCCGTGTGTTCGAACGCTAAGGTGGTTATTGCATCCGCCCCTTCAATTGTGTAACTTTTTGAATCCTATAAACATCCGTACAGAAAATTTTTTAATTTTCAAAAAAGTGGTCTCAAAAATATTCAAAATGCGCTCACTTTTTAAATTTTTATCCGAAAAAAGAAATTAAGTGCAATTTCAAATTTATTTATTAAAAAAATATTACCTCCGAATTAAGAACTTTATTTTCTTGTACAATTTCGAAGATATGAAATTGATCTCATTTTCATGTATAATATTAATTGAATATTATTTTATTTTACATTTACATGTTTAAAAAACTTTAATACTTCTAAACTTTAATTACTGAGGCATCCAATGTGAAGCTTTAATATTTTTATTTTAAAATATTTTTAAATGATTCAATGTGGAAAATGTTTTCTTTCACATTGTTCAGATATTAAAGCTTTCTATTATAAAGAAATTGGGTCTTAAATCTGAAAGGACTTGCAGTTTACATATAAATTCGAGATGGTTTAATTTGAAGCATAACATAAAATTTTAATTATTAGCGAAAAAATATCTACGCAGAAAAATTATAACCTTTTAATGATTTTACGAGTTTTACGCGTTCGGTCTTTATATTTTCGCGCATTCTTGCGCAAACATTTTAAAATTAATACTGAAAACATCTACCACTGTAATTTTGTGGTTGTGAATTCTTTTTTGTTAAAAGAGCTTAGCTTAAGAGTTTGAGATCACCTATGGCACGTGACTGGTGGCAATCGCACTCCAAGCTCGGTCTTTGCATTTCTCCCGTATTCGTGGACGCACGTTCTAAAATCAAAGGTCAACGGACGAACAACTGTAATTTTGTGATTTTGAACTCTCTTTTGTTAAAGCTCTTTCAGCTTTAACGAACACATTCTCATCACGTTTCTCGTGTTTAGCACTCGATTCTGTCCAAAATATGAACTTTTCTACATTATACACAACACTTTTATATCAAATATGATACATTTTTTTATGTAATTCTGCCTGGGATTGCTTATTCAAAAATTGAAAAATAAAGAGCAAATTGTATTTATCATGATTATTTTTATATTTGTTTCTTATTTTACTTTAAATTGTATTCTAAGCTGTGCTGAAACATGTATCATTTCAATACATTTATGTAATTACTATTCATAATATGCGTAAAAATTAAATCATACCAATTCTTATTTCCTTGTTTTTATAATGTTTTTATTTTTAATCTTTTTTTCACGATGAAATGAAAACTACTGCGCTTCTGTATAGGGTCTAATACAGGAACATATATAGAGTTCTATACTGTCGTACAAGCTAAAAAGATACATAAGTGACATTGCCGCTTAGGTCGACTTTTTCATTGCCAAGTTTAAGAGAATCACTCTAAGCGGCAATGCCACTTACGTATCTTTTTAGTTTGTACGGCAGTATATAGAATCCTATGTATTCTTCCGTCTTTTCTGTCCTTTTTAAAAAAATTTAATTTTTTCATTTTTAATCTTATTTTTTACAATTGAAAGAAAATCTATTCGTCCTATCTAAAAATTATTAATAATAAATTTATAGATCCTTTCAGACGAACAACTTTTGTCTGTTAATTTTAGTTTATACCTTGTGTCGTTTTTTCCAAAAAAATTAAATATTTTTATTTTGAATGTTATTTTTTAAGTCTAAAGCAAAAACTACGTGTCCTATAAAAATTATAGCTCTTTTTTGGATGAAAAAGTTTTGTCTCATCTTTTTGCAGCTTGTGTCGCTAGTCCAAAAATGTCTATTTACTTATTTATAATGTTGTTTTTTACGACCAAAAACAAAATCTACGCGTCCTATCGAAAAGTGATTCATTATAAATTTGTAAGCCTTTCCAGGGCGCGCAATTTTAGTTTACTCATTTTTTTCATATCTTACATAGTTTGACCAAAAAATAGAATTTTTGGATTTTTCATAATTTTTGGTACGATCAAATTTGGAATTTTCAACTTTTCGACTAAATTAAAAAACTTGTTATCATAATCTTTTAGGGCTTTCAAAAAGCAGCGTTTTTCTTTCACTGACTTTTTTTCATATCGTGCGTAGTTTGGCTTAAAATAATCATTTTAGTTTGTTTTTTTGGATTTTGAAAATACTCTAACTCTAATAATTTTCTTTTTACAGAAAAAAGTCATGAGGATAAATTATTTGAGTTTCTGAGTACTATGAATAACCGTTCATAGAATTTTGAAATCTTGAAAAAATGTGGTTTCAAAAATTTTAAAAACGTGCTCACTTTTTGAATTTTGATCTAAAATAGCTAGTTTGCGAATTTGTTCTTTCTTTTTAGGCCTGAAAAAAGTGTGCTAAAGCAGAATCCAATCTGATAAATTTTTCGAAAGTTATTGTGCCTACAGAATACAGACTACAGACTACAGACAGACAAACACCTTCGTAAAAATCGTTTTTTCTGAATCAGTGGGTCTCAAAATGTGGAGATTTGATAAAAACCAACAAAGTGAAATTTTACATAAAACCAATACCTTCTCATTAGGATGAGATTGTAAAAAGTAAATTTGCAGAATTATTTTAAAGGTTAACAATTTTTTTTATAATTTACTCATAAAATTTAAATTTTCACCGACAAAAGATTACCCACGCAGTCAACTTAGAAGTTTTTCATAGAGTGTTATAAGTGATATGACTGGTGTGTAACTCTAAAGTTAGTCATTAAAATGTACTGTTATTGTTTACAGTTGCATAATTAAAATTGATTAGATATATTAATATTTTTAATTCTTAAGTTCTTATTGAATTTTTAAATAAAATAATTTTAAAAAACGATTGTATTATCATGAACCAGTTTCATGATGCGAAAGAAAAGTATTAGCTGCAAACAGAAACAACTTCATGCTGCAAACACTTGCCAATTATTATTAATAATTAATATATGAAGGGCTGTAGTGCAAGACTAGATAACTAGCGTTTTTTTTTTACGAAAATGTGTTTTCTGTATGAAAATTATAAAATAATCAAATACATGCTGTGTTAAAAGGATTTCTTCGGAATCTCATTTTTAATGCGATAATCAAAAGATTGGCAATGCAAAACCAGTTTTAAATGCAATAAAATGATTTTTTTTTAATTTCATACAAAAAGTCCTTACATAAAACTATTTCCTACTTTTTTCAGCACAAAAGTATGAAAAAGGAAATGAGGAAGAAAATGATAATCGTTCTTTCATGACTGCTAATGGCGATGGTGATGATGTTAATCATGAGCATGATATAACTATAATTGAAGAAAATATTGAACATTAAATAAAAATAAGAAAAAATATTTTGATTTGGTTCATAGAGTACAAGAACTTATTATTTTACCGAAACACTATATTCTTTTTGCATGAAAACTTAGTTTCTTGTTTATTCTTATTAAGCCTATCCATAACTCTAAATGAAGTTTTTATTTATTTATTAAATTGTAAATTAAATTTATAGTCACTATCGAAAGACGATTTTCAAAACTCATGGAATTTGAATCTCCAAATCCTTAAATGATTTACTCGAAATGGGTTAACTTTCTCTAATCAAATTCTTTTATTCCCCAATTTAGAAACTCAATATCTAGGAAGTTACTTTTTATTAATTATTTTGAATGACAATTGGACTTTTCATTGCGATCAGCAGTTGATCCTCTTCTAATTTTAGGTTCACGTTACTTTCAGATTGTAAACTTCTACTTTCTATTTCTCAGAATAACATAATTTTTGGGGCATAAACGTTTATTTTATCTTAAAATGGTGATTTTGATTTTATAAAATCTTATTTCTCTCTCCTAAAAAGTACGATTTTGTTGGTTATCTAGTTTTGTACTACAACCCTCCAATTATTGATAAGTATTTTCTGAATACAAATCCTTTAGTTCATGTAATTTATATGAAAGAAATACATTTTAAATTTACATTAATTATAAGATATATAAGTCATAAATTCACAAGTGAAACAGATTAGATGGAGATCCTTTGCAAGATGTTTGTTACTAATTGCAACACTGAGCTAAGTGAAGCATTGCATGTTTTCCATTTATTACTCGTCGTTAAACCTTTAACGATTTTCCGGACTAATTGTTTAGAACACGCAATAGGCTTTCGCTTTCAGTCTTTGAAAATTGAAATACCTTTATTTCTTGATAAAGATCTATGTTTTATACGACTCAACCTTTAAAAGCGTTTCGCAACCTGAGTTCGACGGAAGTGATTATTCGACGATCATATTAATACAGTGTGGCGCGATGCTAGTTTGCCGAGGTCAATTACAGGTTCTCTTGTGTCATTTGCAAAATTAGGAAATTGTCAGCACGACTATTCTTCAAATATAAATGTTTAGTCAGTTTTTCTAATAATATTTTCTAGTTTTTAACAAAAATTGCAAAAGTCAGGGAATTTCAGTAAGAAGCACTTTTTAAGTAGCTCTTAAAACATAACACATTCTGTATTAAAAATGCAGACTTTGCACAATTTCACCTATTCCCATCTTTTCCCATTTTTGAAAGAATTCTCCTTTTTTACACTTTCATTCATGAGAGTGAAATTTATTCGTCCAATTTGAAGGTTATGTTCGTGAAGCAGATGTTTCTAACCAAAATTAAAAATTTTAGAGCATTTTCACAATTTGAAAAAAAAAATTTAATTTTAGAAATGTTTGTCAAAGTTTTTTATAGATGGGTAGAATACTTGCAAATTATCCAAATAAAAATTTCAATTTTTATGATAAATAGAAAAGTTATATACGTTTGAAAAATTTTAAAAATGTTAAGAAAAATAGAAAAAACTATTTTTCCAAAAGATTATAAAACTTCATTTAAATTCGTCACTATGTATACAATGTATTTAGAAACTATGTCAGTTAAATTCTTCGTTTAGACAAGAATTTAAAAAGTTAGAGCTTTTTCAAAATTTAAATACAAATTTTTTATAAGTTTTATACATTTTTGTCAAATTTTCTGGAACATGTCAAAAAGACCTGCAAATTATCCTTATAATTTTTTAAAATTCGATTAAACTTCAAAAAGTTATATGCTTTTCATTATTTTAAAAATTTTCAAAAAAAGGAAAAAAACATTTTTTTTTAATAGGTTGAGAAATATCAGTCCAAATTTCCACAAGATAGGAAATATATGTTTTTCGAAACTATTATCATGAAATTTTTTAATTAAACAAAATATCCAAAAGTTGAATCGGTTTCAAAAATATGTAACTTTAGTTTTTATTTTTAAGAGATCCATAAGTTTAAGGCGTTCTATTTAGTAGATTTGAACATGATTTACAAATTATATTGATGAAGTTTTACAATTGGACAGTAATATTATTGAGTGCGAAGCGCGAGTTGTAATCGTCCAAGCCGTAGTTCCTTTGAGAACCTTCTTTCAAAACAAATCGAAAAAAATTGCAGTTACAATTTATGACTGTAATACCTCACAAGTTTAAATCACAGGTTTCGATTTAAGTTACAGTATTTACGATATTTGAAATAATGTAGTTCAAGTGCACGCATTAAACGTACGAAAACGAGCGCGAAGCACGAGAGGGTACCTGCGCGGCATAGACGCGCTCAAACTTGGCGCAAAGCGCCACGCGCAATGAGAATGTGCCCGCGCAGTGAGCATATCTTTTTATAGAATTCATCCTTTTCTTTTTTTATCAAAATTGAATTCTGTTTGGTTACAATATCAATTATGTATTACATTTTTCGATTAGAATTTATATTTCTTTTTAAATTCAACCACATGGTAGCAAGTTGAGGATTCCACTGTTTTATTGCAAATGCATGTTTGTTGAGTAATTCCGACTGTTTTTGATATATAATTGAAGTTTTTTTTGCTGGAATAACAATTCTTGTAGTATTTTTACATTCTCATCATTTATGATTGAGAAAGTATTAAAATTGTCGGAAATTTGACATCACAGTTTTTCGACGGATTTCCACGTTTCGAGACCCCCTGAATCCGAAAATCAGGTTTTCACGATGGCGTCTGTCTATGTGTTCGGCCGTCCGTCCGTAAACACGATAACTCTCGAAAAAATGAACGAATCAAGTCCATCTTTAGCACACTTTTTTTAGGTCCTAAAAGTTTGATTGCACAAAAAATAATGGAAAATAAAAAATTCCATTTTTTGGACAAACTATATAGGATACAAAAAAAGATGAATCAACAAAAATGATTATCCCAAAAAAGATCTACAACTTCGTTAAGAATCACTTCTTGATAGGACGTGTACCTTTTGTTTTATTTGTGAAAAATAACGTTGAAAAAAAAGTAAAATAAAAAAAAAATGTGTGGAAAACCGACGAAAGTTACGAGAAAAAAATTCAACAAAACCTGTTTACAAATGTCTGTCGGAAATCGAGCGCGCAGCGCGAGTGTCATGATGAGAATGTGTACGTCAAAACCTACAGAGCTTTGAGAAACTTAATCTTTGACTATCCTTATTTAAGTAGACAATTCAAAATATGAAGACGCATATCAATACTGCCATCTAAAAGAGATCTTTTTGATAAAGTTTTTTTCAAGCATTCCAAATGCAAAGAATAAATATCCGAAAGCGAAGCGCGAGATTAAACCGTTGAACGCCCTAGGCGCGCTCAAACTTACAAGCGAAACGAGCCGCGCGCGTAGCGCGCGACGAGAATGTGCCCGCGAGGCGGGCATATTTTTTGTATAAGGTTCAACTACTATTAAAATACTATTCAACTACTATTCAACTACTTCGTTGAAAGTAGAAATAGTTAAAAATTTATATTCTTTAACATTCACCTCTTTGTTTGAAAGTTTAACTATTTTGTTGAAAATACGTCTTTTTTCGATTGAGAAGTGAACTATATTTTAGTAGAAATTTCCTCTTTAGGTTAAAATTGCAACGTTTTGTTTGAAAATTAATCCGTTTTGATTGAAGATTTCACTACTTTGTTGCAAATCCGTCTTTTTTGGAAGAATTCGCCTATTTTTGGTTCAAAATTAAAACCGTTTTTTGATGAAATCTCAATTAAATATACAATTATGTAAATAATTTATAATTTTGGTTAAAAACTTACCTACCTTGATGGAAATAGAAATAATTTGGTAAAATTCTTTTTTTCATATTCACTTCGAGGATTAAAAACGTAACTGTACCAAAATCTCGCTTTCAGTCAAGTGACGAGGGTTGCCTTAAAATTACCGTGGATTGA
>NC_046663.1:75145178-75161903 GCF_010883055.1 Belonocnema kinseyi
CAAACCAGAAGAGGTCGAAGTATTTTGGAGAGAAGTCTACGAAGTTCAGCATAGACTGGACGAAGACTCAGAAAATATAAATAGCTTCAAGGAGTTATGTATATATATATATATATATATATATTTATAAATATAATGCCGCAACCACTCTCGCCCTACTCCTCTGAGAAACTGCATGAGCCAGCAGTTCTCGGAAGGCTGAGAACGGGGTGACAGAAAGCGAGAGTTTGGTGTATATTATTGAAAATGAGTTTTCCTTATGTCTGAAAATTAATTTTTTTATCTGAAAATTTAAATGCGTATTCCATATTTAGTTAAACATTAATTCTTCATAAGTTGAAAATTCAACCAGTAATTTGAAAAATCATGTATTTTGTTGAAAATTTATTTATTCGATCAAAATTAATCCTTTTTGGTTGAAAATTCTACTGTTTCGCTGAAATTTGTCTTTCTCGATAGAAAACTCATATTTTTGGTTGAAAATTCAACTCCTTCATTATAATCTGAACTACCTCTTTAAAAATTCCTTGTTTGTTGCAGGGCCTAAAATTGTGTGTCAGTCGACACACTTTGTGCTGTTCTAATTTTAAAGTGTGTAGTTCTAAATTGAAAACTGTGTAGCATAAAATTTCTTATTTTTAAAACTATTTGTTTTGAAAATTACAAAAAGAAGTTTTTTTCCAATATCTAGAGATATAATTTAAACTTTTTCAAAAATTATGAGTATCTGGTATAGCTTTTCTGTAAAGGCGACAACGCGGGGTCAAATAAAAAGACAGGATTTTGCTCGTTAGATGTGTGAATCAGAATACCTTGGAATTTTGTATCATCTTTGCATACAATTTTTTCATTGATACGCGATAATGAGGTAGTTTCCCGAGTAAAAATGCTTCGACTTGAGTTCGACTTGAATTGCCCCCCATCAAGACATGCTGAAGTCGAAAATTTCGACTTGAGCATGTCTCGGTTTTAAGACGAAGCCAGGCTTCAATTGATGTTTTGGAGACAAGTTTCTATGTCTTTAAGACATCAATTTATTTCTTGAGTCGAATTTTTATGACTTCAACACGAGCGGTTTATAACTTCGAGTGTACACCTGTTCTAACAAAAAGGATCATTTCGACTTTCACAATAGCTAATATTTATTAATGATTAAACAATATTGTATATATATATATATATATATACATATTCAATCAACTTATTTATGGATTTTCATTTGTATTATCCCATTTAACGTCCAATAATCAAATTGATGCAAAATCCTGTTAAACAAAACAAGAATCCAACGATCAAATTTGGACCACAACGAAGAAGAAAATTGTTAATTATTCTACTCTTTCAGACCCACAGGTAATTTTGTAATAAAAAATAACTGATTTAATAATTACAAATTTTTCATTCATCAATTTTAATCTGATTTATGAACCGAAAAAGGTTCGTCTATCTCAGCCAAGACAAGGCTCGACTTGAGACAAGTAAAAACCGTTTTACCTACCGTAGCCATAAAAATAAGACGAAGGCCTATGACTCGACTCAGTTTTAAGACGCAGACATGCATCGATGCCTAAGTAAAAATGCTTCGATTTGAGTTTGAATTGGTTATGTTTTGAGTTCGTCTCTAAGACATCGATGTCTGACTGCGTCTCAAAACTGAGTCGAGATATAGGCCTTCGTCTTACTTTTATGGCCACGACAAGTAAAACGGCGTTTACTTGTCTCAAGACAATCCTTGTATTGACTGAGATAGTCGAAGCTTTTTCGCCTCATAAATGAGATTAAAATTGATGAATGAAAAATGTGTAATTATTGAATTAGTTCTTTTAATTAAAAAATTCAGAATCCTTGGGTATAAATGAGTATAATCCTTAAAAATTTTCTTAAACAAAATAAAAAATGTAACTTTCTAGAAGGATCTTCCAAGCCGTTAGAAATACGTAAAAACAAACAAAATTTTCGGTATCATCGTCAAACAAGTATAATCATAAAAATTTTACTCAAGAGATAAAATTATGTCTACAAGGCATAGAAACTTGTCTCCAAGACATAAATTGAAGCCTGGCTCCGTCTCAAAACTGAGACATGCTCAAGTCGACCTTTATGACTTCAGCATGTCTTGATTGGGGGCAATTCAAGTCGAACTCAAGTCGAAGCGTTTTTACTCGGGTGTTTTGGAGACGCTGTTTGCAAATAAACAAAAAAGAATATATGAAAAAATAAGAGTAACTATTACTAATTATTTAAAAAAAGAAAAAGTCACAAAGATATGTAGTTTAATGTGAATAAAATTTAATTTTGAAATACATTTTGAAAGCAGGTCGAACTTCATATTTCTATGATTTATTTTGCTGATATTATTGATTTTATTATTTGTTCTAGTTAAAAAAAAATTATGTATTGTTGAAATTATTAATGTAGCTAATGAAAAAATTAATAATATTTAAGAGATCAATGACAAAAATATATAAAACGTATACATGATCAGAAGAATTAATAAAAAATATATTACTTATATCCAATATAAATATAATAATAATTAGAATATGTAAGACTACAACTTAAGTTGCAAAGTAAAGAATCTTTGTACCCTTAAAATCTTAAAAATTTAAAGTTTTGAAGGAAATATTTTTAAAAAGTAGTGGTAATTGTAATTAAAATGTTTGAGGGATTTATTTGATAAAAAGTCAATGACACGAATGATAAATCAAAAAATGGATTTAATATTATTTAATATAATGTATATATGTATTTAAATTGAACCAAACATCATATATACATTTATAGAGTTCAATCATTTATTTGTTACTTAATCTTGGAAGATTTTTCTCGCTGCATTCAGCCCCTAATAATTATATTTAAAAATTTTTAATTTAAAGGAGCTTTTGAATTAAATAGTTAATTATATTGTGGCAAACCTCATTTCTAAAATAAACAGACTATAAACTATTAAAATCTACAAACAAACGTACTGTACTCATGACGCACAGTTGGAGGAACTGCACTTTTTTCATTCAAAAATGTCCAGAGCCTTCAATTTTCTTGCGATTTTGAATTCTTCTGTTTTAAATTAAAGATCATTAAATTCTATAGATCGTGACTCTCCGAAATTGTGTTTCCTCTATTTTTTATTACTAATTTTTCCAGTCAAAGTATGAACAAAGTCTTATTATCGGTGAAAATTTTTTTTTGCTAAAAGTGCTTTCCATTAATGTAGGAATGACATTTAATAACAAAAATAATTTAAAAGTTTATATCAACTACTGTGATGAACCATTTTTATGTCAAAATATTAGAATTTGAAATTTTTCAAGTTATAATTTCCTTCAATGGAAAGAACGACTTCAGGTATTCCTTAAAATAATAAATATTTAATAATATTTGATCAAATATAACTATTTAAATTTTTGTAAACAAATTAGATAAATAAATTTAAAATGTTTGCCCTTTCGCATAGAAAATTTTTCTCGCATTGGAAATGTTTTAAGCCATTGGACGAATGACTGCTAGCCACAAAAATATTAGAAGAGTTAACAATAACCACTGTTAATAATGATTCTTGTGATTTTGTATTGAGTGAATCTTAGTATGCTGTGTTATGATTCATTTCCAATTTATTGCGATTGAAAACTCGACTTTTTTCAGGTGAAACAGCCAACATTAGGACATTTTTTATGTAAATTGGTTCTAAACATGTAATTTGTTATATTCCACTAAATGTGGTCAAAGAACCATTTTTCAGGAATATCATTAGCCATTGTAGCGTTTAAAGAAAACAAATTATTTATAAAACCTTACATTTGAATATTTTGTCACGAGAATTATTTATAACAATGGTTATTGTTAACTTCTCAAATATTTCTGTGACTAGCAGTTATACGTCCAATAGCTTAGAATATTTCCAGTGTTAACAAAAAAAATTCTATGCAAAAGGACCAAAATTTTGAATTTCTTTATCTAATTTATTTACGAAAATTTGAATTGATATATTTTATCAAATATTATTAAATATTTATTGTTTTAGGGAATACCTGAAGTCCTCCTGGCGCTTGAAGGAAATAATAATTTGAAAAATCTCAAATTATAATATTTTGCCAGAAAAATTGTTTATAAAACTAATTATTATAAACTTTTAAATTATTTTTTTATTAAATGTCATTCCTACATCAATGTGAAGAACTTTTAGCACGAAAAATTTTTACCGATAATAAGACTATTTGTTAATTTGTTTATAAAATTTGTTTTCAACAAATAAATGAAATGATAAACAAATCATTTGTATTGTATGAGTCCCTAAACATTAATTTAAGACTATATAACGTTTTCTTGATTAGTTATCAAAGCGTAAACAATTGTTATGTACAAAATTTCAGTTTTTCCATGCTTTGAGTAGAAAAAGTATTAATAAACAAATAGAGTACGGTACGTTTGTTTATAGAGTTTAATAGTTTATAGTCTGTTCATTTTAGAAATGAGGTTTACAATGATATAATTAACTATTTAATTCATAATCTCCTTTAAATTAAAATTTTTAAATAAAATTATTAGGGGGTGAATGCAGCGAGAAAAAAGCTTTCAAGATTAAGGAACAAAGAAATGATTGCACTATATAAATGTATATATGATATTCGGTTCATTTTAAATAAATATAAGCATTATATTAAATAATATGAAATCCACTTTCTCATTTATTAGTCTTTTCATTGACTTTTTACCAAATTATTTCCTCAGTATACAATATACGTCATATATTTTTTATTAATTCTTCTGATCATGTATATGTTTTAAATATTTTTGTCATTGAGGTATTTAATATTATTAATTTTTCCATTGGCCACATTAATAATTTTAACAACAAATATTTTTTTTTTACTTTATCAAATAATAAAATCAATAATATGAGCAAAATAAATCACAAAAATATAAATTTCGAATTTCTTTCAAAATGTATCTCAAAATTAAATTTTATTCATATTAAACTACGTACATATTTTCATGGCTTTTTCTTTTTTCAAATAATTAGTAATAGTTAGACT
The DNA here is from genome assembly GCF_010883055.1 of Belonocnema kinseyi. Taxonomy (NCBI): domain Eukaryota; kingdom Metazoa; phylum Arthropoda; class Insecta; order Hymenoptera; family Cynipidae; genus Belonocnema; species Belonocnema kinseyi. The sequence continues at coordinate 75,150,212 of NC_046663.1, forward strand.
TATTTTTTCATCTATGTTTTTCTGTTTATTTGGAAACAACATCAAGTTTTTAATTTTTTTTTTTGCTTTTTCTTAATGCAATTCAATGAAAAGCAAAGACCTACTTTTTGTGGTGTCATCTGTTGGATTAATTTAACCGACAATTCCCCCCCGGATCGTAAAAAAACAGAAAAGTGGTGGCGATGGATGGGGCTGATTTTATAGGAAGCATGGACATAGGAAACACGGGACTAGACATGCCATCCTAACTTATGGAGCGGAGTTGAGTCCACGAGAGGGGGGAGAATTCCATGAGTGTTGAGAGCCGCCATCTTACGATGTGTCATTTGCTTATGCGCACGAGCATTTTTGCCGACAAACTGTGCATGAAAATATAAACATGTGAGCGCTGCCATGTTTGTCGCGGAACATCAAAAGGTGGCGGACCATCCCCCTCATTGCATCACCCCCGCAATGGCATGCCTAGTCTCTTGTTGCCTATGTCCATGATAGGAAGGTAAGTTTTGACCAACAGTAGATAAGATGGATTTTTTTACTGTCGTTCAAACCATACCTTTTTAAAAAATCTTTCTTTTTCCTTTTCAATAATGCCGCTAGTTTCTCCTAGTGAGCGGTAAACTCTCCCACATGGACATAGGAAACAAGGGACTAGGCATGCCATTTGGGGGGGGGGGGGCTGATGCAATGAGGCGGGAGGTCCGCCACCTTTTGATATCCCGGGACAAACATGGCAGCGCCCACATGTTTATATTTTCATGCACAGTTTGTCAGCAAAAATGCTCGTGCGCATAATCAAATGGCACATCGTAAGATGGCGGCTCTCCCCGCCCATGGAAATCTCCCCCCTCCCGTGGATTCAACCCCGCTCGCCAAAGTTAGGATGGCATGCCTAGTCCCGTGTTTGCTATGCCCATGCTCTTCCATAGTAGAGGCAGCACTTATATAATATTTTTCGTATTGACATGTTGAATTTTTAAATACGAAATAGACAAAGACGACTAAATTTTATTTAATAACTGAAATGAATTAGTGATTCAGATTTAGAAAATAACTAACAAATAATTTAGTATTTATATTTTTTTCAAAAGTTGTTAAAAATAATTGTGTTTTCAGAAATCTTCGCTTCTGTCCCTTGCTCGGTCCTTTGGTATACTACTCCACAGATCAAAATTTATAAATAACCCTAATAGATATAGTCGCTGATGACCCTGACAGGATGTAACTATAAACACTTAATTAATGAAACAAAATTAATTTTTTAACCTGGGAATTTAACTATTTCATTTTTGTTTAAACATTTCTTCTTTATAAGTTGAAAATTCATTTATTTTGCTAAAAAGACTTTTTTTTGGTTTCCAAAAATTCAACTATTTTGTTAAAGCTATATATCTTGGTCAACAAATGTACTATTTTGTCAAAAATTTGTCTTTTGGGATAGAAATATATCTTTTTCTGTCGAAAATTCGTCTTTTTACTTTAAAAAATCATCAATTTTATTAAAAAATCTTCTTGGTCGAAAATTCAACCATTTTGTTGAAACTAGAGTATATTCTGACCTTAAATCCTAGGAATTTTAAGCGTTTTGATATATCTCCATTAATTTGATTGAAAATAATTTATTTCCCCATTATTTCCTAATATTTTCCTCAAAAAATGACTCTATTAACTATTTCCCCTGTTTTAAGAGTTTTTTCTGTTTGAAGACTACTTGTTTCAAGACTATAATCCTGGTATTTAAGTATTAATAGTCAGGGAAAACGAAAAGTTGGTCAGGGAAAAGTCAGGCAATTTTGAAAATAAAGTTTTTTGTTTAGCCTATATCATTAGAATTCGGAATGTTAAATACTCGAAAAAAAATACTTTCAGTAAATAGTAATAATATAATACATATGATCTTCAAAGCAATTTCTTGATTCAATGGATTCAAATATTATGGAGTCATGATATTTTATTTTAATTTTGTTAATAAAATGATAGCATCCTGTTTTATGCTATGTCACGTAGAATTTTTAAACCATAATTGATGCTCCTGCGAGCTATAATGATATGCACTGTACAATGGGCTAATTATGAACATAATAAATTACGTACCTTTCGGCAATCCTTCATTCAATCTTGATGCCGAATAATATAATTGTTTAATTTCCAAGAAGAGGTTTCGCAGTCACATCTGTCACGTAAACAACTTTGCATTTATGCATATAAATCCTCGGAATCCGCATAATACAAGTCCAAAAATTTACATTATTTGAAGGAAATGTTTCATTTTTATGATAATCAGTTATTTCAATGTGAAAACTGGTATATCATGTCTCCGAAATAATAAACATAGTCCTCTTGCTTAATTTCATTCGTCTATTAAAATGGAAGGCAGGGCACAAGTTTCCAGAAAATGTTTGTAAAAAAAGACTTTCAATTTTTGTTTTTAAAAATTATGAGTTTTAGGAAAAAGAATTCTTCCCGAGGAAAAAATTATCTTTATGTTTTACATACGAAACAGCTACAGACTGTTCGTCCTCATTTTACATGAGACTTTGAGGGTCAAAATAATTTTTTCAGCTTGAAATGTTTGAAACAAATATCAAGAATATTTATTTTGAAAACAATTGAGTTCGCTTATCTCTAAACGACGAGATAAATATAAAGACAAAACAAAAATATAGTGGAACTTGTGTTTATAAATCATCCATATTTTTAAAACATTTGTAATAATTTCTTCATAAAATGACAAAATCACCATAAAATGTTACTTAATATACTTTTCTTAAAAATAACTGTGTTTTTAAAAACTAAATATCTATGTGTATCGAAAAATCTGGTAATTCATACCGAAATTTCGATCCAAACAGCCCCTTCCTCCTTCAATTCGGCCGGAAAAAATCAGCTAATTGTACTGAATTTTCAGTAAACATAGACTGTAGATGTGATGAAATCAACTGACAAATGGTTTAAATTTTCTTTCCACTACTCTAACAAATGCTACCGCTAGCTTAAACTATAATTGTTTAAAAGAAATGTACCTAATTTAAAACCTATAGTTTTTTTTACTACACATAACGATTTTCGGTATGAAATGCCAACAATACCTAAAATTGTTAAAAAGTTGTAAATCTTCTTTGAAATATCTGAATTATGATTTAAAAAAAAATCAAAATACTAATTTTTGGCGAGAAATACTAACATGATACAAAACTGATGAATCATTATAAATCTTATTTAAATTAGAATGACCCTTGTTCGAAAAAAGCAATATGTTACATAATCTTAAGTTATTGAAAAATAGTAATTATTCTTTGAAATCTAATGATTTTTGTTTAAAATAATCGATTTCCTGTGAAATCTGTGAAATATGTGAAAACTGTTAAAAATTGCAAATCTTGTTTGAACTGTGATAAATGTTCAAAAATTATGATTCTTTAAAATGTAATAATTTTTGTTTTAAAATGTTGACTTCAGGTAAAAGAAAACGCTAGAAAAACTGGAACACTCGAATAGTTAACATTTTTTAATCTTTTGAAACAAATAATTTGTTATTCAAAATATTGATTTCCGATGTAAAACGTTACATGACTTAATATTCTTGAAAATTGGGAATATTGATGATGATATTTCATTAAAAATGCTAATTTCCGGAAAAAATTAACACCACCTTAATTTTTTATATATTTTAGACCTTTTTCGGAACTGTATAATTTTATATTAAAATTATTTTAAAAAAATACTGATTTGCTGCAAAAAGCACTAACATTAATTATTATAATATTTTCAATCATTTGTTAAATAATTTAAAAGTTTCAATTTAAACACACAAGTGTACTAAAAAAAACACAAATATTTCTCAAATCGCATAATAGTTGTTTCTTATTAAGGATATCTTAGGTATACTGTCAAGTTCAAAATCACCTGATTTTTAACGTGATTGATAAAATTGAGAAAAAATGGCACATTGAATATTGCAAGAAGTCTTAGAGGAGAAATCCAAGCGTAACCAATAGAAAAATCGTTCAAGTCATAATTGAGCTGTTGGGTGAAATAAGGAAACATCCATTTTTTCGGCGCAAGTGCAAATGAACCCTGACAGTACAAAAAGAAGAATTCAGAAAATATTTTTTCAGAATTCAAGAAAATTTCTTGCAGCAATTGAATTTCAAAAAATTAATGTTCTAAACAAATTTTGGAAACTACGAGAACTCATCCCGTTCGAGTCGAAAAAATGGATGTGCCCTTATTCGATCAGGCAGCCCAATTGTTTATTTAAATGTAGTTACTTGCTTATTTGTGTTTTTCTTTTGCGTTAGGCAAAACCTTTAATACAAATAGACAAATGGATGAATTTAAGTAAACCGTTATGAGCTTAACTATTTCAGCATTTTAGCATTCATTCCAATAATCAAAGGGCCTTTTTGTCAATTTTGTAATTTCTGAAGTTGTCTATCCCGAGTAGAAATTGCCCTAATAGTCCCTAATAATATTGGGGCTTTGTTAGGGGCCCCAACAACTTACCTTCATTAGGGTTGCCCCCATCAGGACCTATTATGGTCCGAATATGGCAACCCTTTTAATTGAGATGACTTCCATAATAAGCCCCCTGTTGTGGCCCTGGGCAGGATCGCTTTAGACCCTAAATAATTTGCATGATTAAACAAAAATTTTATTAATACGAACAAAAAATTGAAAAATCTGACATGCTAAGTCATTGAATCTAACTGTGCACAACGCAATAAAAAATTTTTGACCATTTTTTGAAGATTTTAGACTTTTTTTTGGAAATGGATGAAAATTTTAGATAATTATTGTTCTCGCGTTAAATTGATAACGGTAAGTACTCCGATTAAATTAAAACATATAGCAGATTAGCAAAAAAAAGAACGTTGTGAATGAAATTTACAGGTTAGGTCATTGTGTCACACGCATGCTACATGTGAAAAAATGATGTTTATATTTATTCAACTTTAATCATATGAATTGTATAATATTTGTGCGAATTATCTAAAAGAAATTTATTCAATTATTTTCATAAAGCGAAAAGAGAACTAATTTTCAAAAGTGTGTGAAGACGCTTGGAAATTTGCTCACGAAAATCCCTTTTTTATACATTTTTATTATATTAAAACAGTATTCGTAATTTCTTTTGATAGATAAATTGTATTTTTTTATCACTATCAACTTTGCAGATACCTGGAACTATCAATTTCATGGAATAGTGCATATAAATTCAAAAATCTGGACCTAACCTATAAATAAATACGTCACTTTACACGTAGACAAAAGAAATGTAGCATTTACTTATCAAGAATTTTAAAGGGTTTCTTGTAACCGTAACAGTATAAACTTCTCTTAATAAGTGGGTCAAAATGTCAAAATCACTTAGCATTTCGTAAATGTTACAATGAAATTAAGGTTTATTCAACGGTTATCCTTCAGTAAAATAAACCTCTATTCCCGCGTATTACATACTGTACGACATGCGAAATCCACTAAACCGAGATTAACGTAGTTACAAATGCATTTCAAAATTATTATACAGATCGCAACTCATGTGATAGTGTAGTGGTTAAGACTATTGACTTGTGTGCTTAGGTTTATGCGTTCGAATCCCACGCATTGCGTGCGAAATTTTAATCGTGCTATAAGCATTACAAGTTAAAAAATACCGATTAATTATAAGTATATCCGAAAATATTTATAAGAAATCACCTTGCGCTTATTTATCAATTATTTTTTAACAATAATTTTAAAAATTTTATAGTATTATCTTAACTGTAGTCTACGCCGAGAGCATACTTAATTCGTAATTTCAGCATCCAGGAACTGTACAGAATAGGGACTATACTTGGAAGATCGGTAGATTTAACTTGGTTTTCATTCAAATATAAGGTTCTCTTTTCTGTGTGTACAATAATAGCGGACATATTTTGTCAATGTAAAGAACAAGAACGGCATTTACTTTAAAAAAAGGCCCTTTTGGGGCCCCTGCCATTAATTGGGAAGTAATAAGTATTCTTGTTAAGGGCCTAAACAAATTTCCTTTGACGACCCTTAACAATTTCTTGTAACCAAACTAGTACGGCCCCTAACAATTTGTCCCATGCGAACCCTAATAAAAATAGGGAAACCCCGTCAGGCCCTCAACAATACCCCATTAAAATTTCTACACGGGATAAATATTTTTTCCACTGATTTTGTAGATTTCCATAATTACATTTGACCTTTTGTTCATTAATTTATATGGTTACACATTACGAATACAAGTGACTTAAAGCCAATCGCTGATTTAGGAAGTGGTGTATAGAACGGCATATACTTGTTTCTCTGAAGACAGTGTTTTATTGAAAGGAATTCGTTAGAAATTTAAAGTTTATTAGTTTCTCATAAATTTAATCGATTTGTGTATATTACCTTGTTTTCCAAGGACAAATATTTTACGAATCGTTTTTGAGTTGACTCTAATTTAAACATTGGATTCCGAAGCTGGGATGCATTTTCAAGCTCTTGCAGCTGCTGAAGTTACTTTATTGTAAAGTTACAATAAATATTGTTAACAATCAGCTTAAAGAAAAAGAACATATTAATATGTTTCCTTGGTACAAGTTTTGGAATCAATTAGAGTAAAAATTGATCCATCTAAATTCGTGGATTCTCATCAATCTGATACTCCCGTGTAGAAATCAAAATGGGGTATTGTTGAGGGCCTGATGGGGTTTTCCTATCTTTATTAGGGTCCGCATGGGGCAAATTGTTAGGGACGGTACTACTTTGGTTACCCAAATTGTTAGAGGCCGTCAAAGGAAATTTGTTCAGGTCAGTAACAAGAATCCTTATTATTTCCCAATTAATTTTAGGGGCCCTCATTAGGGCCCTGTTCGGGCCTCTTGTGTAAGTAAAAACCGTTCTTGTTCTTTTCATTGACCAAATATGTCCGATATTATTGTAAATTGACGTATTTATTTATAGGTTCGGTCAAGATTTTTGATTTTTTATGCACTATTCCATGAAATTGATAGTTCCAGGTATCTGCAAAGTTGATACTGATAAAAAAATACAATTTATCTATCAAAAGAAATTACGAATACTGTTTCAATATAATAAAAATGTATAGAAAAATGATTTTCGTGAACAAATTTTCAAGCGTCTTCACATACTTTAAAAATTGGTTCACCTTTCTCTTTATGAAAATAATTGAATAAAATCCTTTTAGATAATTTGCACAAATAATATACAATTCATATGATTAAAGTTGAATTAATATAAACATCATCATTTTTTCAATTGCGACACATTTGTGACACAATGACCTAACCTATAAATGTCATTTACAACGTTCTTTTTTTTTACCTGCTAAAAGATTTATTTTAATCTGAGTACTTACCGCTATCAATTTAACACGAGAACAATAAGTCACTAGAATTTTCGGAGATTTCCAAAAATAGTACAACATTTTCAAGAAATGGTTCGAAAGTTTGTATTGCGTGGTGCACAGTTAGAACAAATGAGTTAGCATGGCAGATTTAAAAATTTTTTTGTTCGTATTAGGAAAATTTTCTTTTGATCATGCAAATTATTTAGGGTCTAAGGCCATCATGTCCAAGGCCACAATAGGGGGCTTATTATGGAAGTCATCTCAATTAAAATGGTTGCCATATCGGACCATAATAGGTCGGAGCCCCTAACAAAGCTCCCATATTATTAGGGGCTATTAGCGCAATTTCTACATGGACTGTTTGAATATTTTGAATTCTGGAATTATTGGAAAAGCCATAACTTTCTCATTTTTATTTAAAAAAAAAACTGCAAACTTGAATTAAAATTGCACCACACTGTGCATCAGCTATGTTCATTGCTGAATGCTGAGTCTGCCGATCCTAAATTTAATAGTCATCTACATTTCACACATGTGACATGTCATTTTACCGAATAAAAATACCATTGGTGATTTCCTTTCCTGTTAGGTACATCTAGCATATGTGAGGTATATTGAAAAATGTTGAATTATAAATCGAACTGGAAACGCAGACATTTATGATTCATAGTAAATACCCGATAAATTAATTCATACAGATTTCGGATTTTTTATTCAATCAGTCAATGACACTTTAGAATGATCTCATTCTCAAAATCAATTTCCTTTCATGAATTTCCATGCGCAGAAACTGTCGAGTGTCAGTAAGCCACATCCAAATTATATTTAACCGTCTACACTAGGGTGGTCCAAAAATGCATGGCAAATTTTTTTTCATGCTAGAGGGCAACGACACTTCCGGCTCCCCTTATTTCATTCCAAGTTCGAAAAAAGAAATTCCTTTTTTTTTTCATTTTTATTTGAACGAGTGCCGGGTTTGACTTGAAGTATCTCACGTAAAATGAATGGAGAAAAGTCGCTTTTTTGAGTTTTTGGAATGATTTTTTAGGGTTTGGGAAAATGTGACCAAAAAGTTTAGAGGCTCATAGAGAATTATCCAACGAAGAATTTCATGTTTTAGACATATGGACTTCAGACAACGAATACACCCCTACGAGCCCCTGAAAACTACCCTTAAAACCAAAAATGTCAATTCTTCAGGAAATGGACTTTTAAGCACTGTATTCTCGTCTTTCTTTAACTTATAATTATTTTTAATGATCTAGTGAAATATTTATCTAAATGGGTTAATTAATTTTCTATTATTTAAACAAATAGAAGTTGTTTAAATAATTTAAAATTTTTTACTAAAAATTCTAAATATTTCTTTAGTGGTATATTTATCAACCCTGTTTAATAAATTTTTGATTGCTTAAACGAATTCCACCTTTTAAATAATGAAAAAAAAATTTTAACAAAAATTGTTAATGTTCTCTCTAAATCGGAATCAGAGAAATTTCACTGATTCAAAAAGCTAGAAATGGGTCCCTGACAATCAGTGAAAGTTACTTATTGATTCAGTGAAATAATCACTTTTGTGGGTTGGCAGCACTGCAGCATGTCAATTTAGCAATAATTAATCAAATAATATTTTGGTACATTCAATCAAATATCATAGTAAAAAATTAAAACCCATAAATATTATCAAGTATTAAAAAATGTGACAAGTTCCGATGCTTCTAAATGACAAACAACCTCACACATAACTTTAATTTCAAGATTGGACTGTCATGTACAAACCCGTTAAGTAAGTACTTCATATACAAGTTAGAGTATATTTATCTCGCATTTAATTCAGCAGACTTACAGTCCAAAATTTAAAAAATTGATTTCATTTAGGAATTCTTCTTGCTACTTAAGTAAAAGAGTAACAATAACGCTTAAAGTAAAAATATAGAGGTTATGCTTCTCATGCTTTACTCTGCTGTTACTGAACTGATGAGTGAATAAGTCCGAAATCACTTATTAATCAGTGAAATGACTAACTACTATTTCAATCAGTGAATTTTTCACTGATTCATATTTAGAGAGTTGGTCTCTAGGAATATTTGACAAAATTGGTTACTTTATTTTTAATTATGTGAACAAGTTCCATATTCCTAAAAAATGTATTTAAATTCATTTATATTTGTCAGGAAAATGTACAAATTTTGTGGAAAAAATATTGTTTCAACAAATTAAAGGTTGTTGGAAATAAATAATAATTTATAGCTTCTACAACTGGAAAATATTTTCAAATAAATTTACGTTATTAACGATAATGAACTGCCAGTTAGACGAATTTTTAGAAAAAAAACTTTTTTTAAACAAATGGAATTTGTTTATATAATTAAAAATTAATTAACTAATTTCTTAAATATTTGTTTAAAGAAATATAAATTAATCAAACAATGTTAATAAATATTCCACCAGACAAATAATACTAATAATAAAAAAATGTTTGAAAACAAATTATTTAAATTAATTTCATTTGTTTAAACAATTTTAAATTAATTAAACAATGCTGATAAATATTCCACTAGACCAATATGAATAATTTTAAGTAAAAAAATACGAGAATACCGTGCTCAAAAGGTCGATTTGATGAAGAATTGATATTTTTTATTATTTTAATTTAAGGGTGGTTTTCAGAGACTCGTGTGGGTTTGTTCGGGGTATCAAACATAAAAAAATTATTCTAAAAACTTAAAAAAATTATTTTTTCCCATGCATTTTAAATGGGAAACTTCAAGTTAAAACCGGCACATGTTATAATTTAAAAAAAAATTAAAAATAACGGAATTTCTTTTTTCGAATTTGAAATGAAATAGGAGGATCGTTTTTCTGTAAAAAAAAATAGTGCTTTGAGCCTCCCGAATTTACACTCTACAAGTATATATGCACATTGACATTTGAAAAGTGAGCTTTCAAAGAAATTTCCTACGTGGCATTTTTTCAAATATTAAATTATGAAGTATCAAAGAATGCTTCTTGAAGGTAAAAAAAGAAAAATAAATAAAACTAAGTTCCAGAGCCATAGAATAGGTATTTATAGACAATATAAGAAAAATTAAACATTTTCCCCCGCCAGAAATTCAAAATGTTATAAAATATTCTTTGTTATTCCTAGGAAGTTGTAAATCTGACAAAAGTGGGACTGCCAGGTAAATCTATAGAAGCGCATTTAGAAAGAAAGGAAAATTAAGATTAATTTTTTTGATTTCATCATGTTAGTTAATAATTTATTTTTTGGTAAAGCATTGAACTGCTTTATTGAAAATTTATTTCTTCTTCATTAAAAAGTAATTTTTTAAACTGCAAATATAATTATCCATTTTTGGTTTAAAAATAATCTATTTTAGTTGAAAATTCAACTGTCTAGATAGAAAATGTATTTTTTTTTTAAATTAAAATTCTACTATCTGCTTTAAGATAATGTATTTTGTTAAAAATTCATTTTTATTGGTAGCAAATTATTCTTTTTGGTTGTAAATTCATCTTGTTGAATGAAAGTGCAACTATATACTTCTTCGAAAGTTGAACTTCTTTCCCCAACAATTCTTTTTTTTTTTTTTTTTTAATTATGCTTTTTTATTGAAAATTCGTCTTTTTAGTAAAAAATTAGTATGGTAACCTGAAAATGTAACTATATTTTTTTTGTTTCACAATTAATTTTCTTTAATTAAAAATACAAATATTTGGTTCAACATTTATCTTGTTGAGATCAAAAATCCTGTACTTTATTGAAAACTATTCTTCTTGGTTAAAATTTATTATTTTTTTTACAAAATTTAACCGTATGGTTGCAAATTTATGTTTTTTTCGTCACAAAATTATTTTTTAACTGGACATTAAACTATTCTCATTGACGATTCATAATTTTAGTTGAAAATTTATCTCTTTCATTGAGAATATAACTGTTTTGTTCAAAATTCATTATTTTAGTTGGACATTTTCAGTATGAAAAAGGAATTTAACATTTTATTTAACTAATTTTGAACTAAATAAATGGATTTTCAATTAAAAATTTAATTTCCATCCTAGAAGATTAATTTTCCACTAAAAAATTAGTTTCTAACAATCGACATGAATTTTCAACCGAATATTTGAATCGTAAATGGATTTTCGACCAAAAAAAGGAACTACTTACCAAGAAAACTGATATTTTACGACAAAAGACGAATTTTCAACAAAATACGCGATTGGTGCACTTACCTAAAATTTACAACAATGAAAATTACTTATTAGGGAACGTGGCAGAATACTTGACGCAGGTACACTTTTCAGAAAAGCCTAAGATTAACGTTTTTAATT
>NC_046663.1:75162003-75163932 GCF_010883055.1 Belonocnema kinseyi
CTAAGATATGAAAGTACACGTTATATACTTAGCAAACATAAAATCGCTTACATTATGTTTTAAATTGAGCGATAGATTTTGATGCGCCACATCAGGCGCCACTCCCCTACTATTGAATTCGGTCGGCAGGATTCAGGTATTCCATGCCGACTGACCTCGGCCCAGTCGCCCATTCTTGATTGACCGGTCACCGGTTGTTTAGTAAACAGCAGAGGTCTGAATCAGACCCAGTGCCGTATCTATATCGCACTTTCTCGTTGCTCTCTTTTTTCTCTTTTGCCGAATGGTCTATCTATTGTAGAAGTGGTCGAAGAAGTAAAGCGTAAATGCACAGACATTTCAGACTGCAAGTGCAGCAAGTGTCGAAGCTGATGCCCGATTCCTGATTGCAGACACAAAGATGACCACGTGGTCGACGTCGACTGTCTTGTAGGACGGTAGGTTCGACAGTCTGAGTCGAGCCGTCGTTCGTCGAGGCCGCGAATTGCCAGTCAGTTCCTCCGGTCGAGTGAAGCATTTCGTGCCAAAAGAAAGTGAAATAAACGACCGAGAGTGAAAGACCGACTGCGAGCAGCAGAGGAAAACCTGTGCACGAAAGAACCTCCACACAGGATCTTTTAGCTTAAGTTTTGCTCCCAAGGCTACACGTTACGGATGAAACCCTTTGTTAACTTTCCAGAGCTGGTAAAAAAAAGTTTCTTCTTCTTTTGCAATTTAAATGTCTACAATCTAAACAATGCCGTAGAAAAATACCGCTTTCTGAAAGTTTAGAATACAAAAATAGTCAAATTTCTAAAAAGTTAATTGCTACATGGGATATAAGTGATACGAATTCATAATTCACGGAATTCTCTGGCGCAGAAGATTCAGATTAGACTTGTCAAGGATTTAATTTATGTGATCTTTGAAATCACAGTAATACTGCGAATCATAATATTTTGATCCCAATATTAAATCGAAGTGTAGCTAACAAGTAACACATTTGATGACAATCTATCTTTAGAATTGTACTTAAGGAGTTACTGATGATTGCAGAGCAGTTCATCAATGAGGATCAATTCAGAATCAAATTTTATTAAATTGAAAGTGTTTGACATATCAATTAACTTACAGAACAAAATATTTTAATAGTAAATAGTACCGATAGGTTATTAGCATTTCAATAAGAAAGAAACATTGTATTGTATAATGCTGAACATCAGTTCTTTTTCCACATTCCCTATTCATGTCGTGAATTCTTGGAGTTATGTTAGAACATGTTTTCAACGGTTGGGAACTTGTTTATAACGCTTGGGAACTTGTTTATAACAAATTGAAGCAGCAATTGAAATGTTACAAATTTCATATCATTTAATATAATGCAATATAAAATAAGCTCAATTTCCACCTTTTCCTAAATGCTAAATTTTCTTAATTTAAAGAATTTGAAAATGCAGTTTTGAAGATTTAAACCGTTACAATTTAAAAGAGATTATAATAGAAAACAGTTCATAAAAATCGTTTCAAGTTGACTGGCTGTAAATATAAATTAATTCATTATTTTTAAAATTAAACCGCCTTCCGATTATTAAAAATAGAACAATAATTCACTTTAAAAAACGATTCTGAATCTTTTCAAAATAAAAAGAATGTACGGATTTTGACGTTAAAAATGAAACTGTTCGAATGCAAAAGCCTTAATAGTTAAACACGTGTAAACACCTTTTGCATTTAATCGTTCCACTTTTAATGTTTCTAACATAAAATTATTTAAAAATTTACGAATTTTATTATTCATTTCATGATTTAGATCTTTGCAAATGATATACATAGTACACCAAACTCTCGCTTTCAGTCAAGTGTCGGGGGTTGCCTTCAAATGGCCTTGGTCGGATTTCGGAGGGATAGAAACGTAAAGATTGAGGGCCGCCTGACTCGTTTTCAATTGGA
>NC_046663.1:75164032-75174064 GCF_010883055.1 Belonocnema kinseyi
TGTTCATGCACATTGTTTAAAAGATGTTTACATGCATACATGCTCCTGAAACCTTGTCTTAATGGATTTATTCAAAGTAGCCACTAATGCTTCTGGAATTTCTTATAAAATATGTAAGCGGAAAAAACGAACAATGCTATAAATTAGAATATTTAAAAATTGTTTAATCATTCTTACGAATTTTATTTTTTGTCTTTTAACTATACAAAAAAGTGTAATTTATTCGTATAAATTTAATGAATGACTTCAATTTTCCTTTAAATTGTAATGCATTGAATAATATGACATCGTAAATAACAACATTGCGTGAAAAAAGAGAGGCTGTAATAATGCATCACAGATTCATACCTTTTTTCAGCGGTCAATGGTACGTCATATGATTTGGAATATTATTATTGTCAAGGTAGCTTTTACCTATTTCCTAATATTAAATTCCATAACGCAAAGGTCAATAAACGACTTCTTAAAATATTTGCTAATATTGCATTTTATAGCCTACTTACATTTATTAAAGATTTTTAATATCATATACAATAATATATGTATATACTGATAAATATGTGGATGAATTAATTTTTTCTTTATAAGTATAAAAATGCTTTGGCTGAAGCGATACATTTTGTTTTAAATATAATTTTATATAAATGTGTAGTCGTCCACAATTTTGTGGAGTCCTTCTTTCGTCCGCGAGTTCCACAGACAGCCATAATATGTAGACGTTGAAAAAGCACTTTTTAATCCTTATTTTTTAACTTTAATATAGTGAAATAAATTTTCCAGAATCTCAATAATACGAATTTAAAATTCAACTTTTGAAAGTTTCACTATAAAAAGAACAATGAGAAAAAGTACAAACAAAAAAAAGTGAAAATAAACTTTCTTGCGCTTTTAACTATGAGTTTTAATGGCTGCTTGAAAAAGTATATTTTTATTTATTTATTTTGCAGATTGAAGTTGAGGAAAATGTGAAATGACATATTGTAAAAAATTGTGTTTTTAATGCAAGAGAAACATATTTTGGCACTTATATAATATGTTTTTCCTTGAAAAATTAGTTTATACACATGGTGCATTTAATGGATATTCCCTTTGTAAATTGGCTTTTCGATTTCGAATGTGCTTGAAGTTCTGAACGTTCAAATGAACGAAATCTTTTACTGATGACTTTTTAATTCAGAAAGAGTGCTAAAGTCTTTGTTGATTTATATTGTGAATAATTTATTATTGAAACAGAATTACAATGCGTAATTGAAATTCCAGTTGGAAAATATTTATGGGTAAAATAAAAATAAAGAAAAATATTTCGTTCATTTGAATGTTCAGAACTTCAGGTACATCGATTTCGAGGTTCTTCGGTATATCGTTCTGGATAACCGTAGACGCAGAACAGACGACAACCTGCTAAAATTGAATTAAAGTTTAGTAAGTTGAAAAAGTTTAAAAAGTTTAAAAAGATTAGTAAGTTTAAATATGAAAGGTATATAGTCCGGAAAGGTAAGATTCGGACACAATATAGCACACTAAACTTTCATTCAACTTTAGAACGTTATCGCCTATCTTGGGTCCACAGGTATTTTCCTTTTATTTTTCAAGGACTTCTACCTTCCCAAACTTTTTCCCCTTTACTTGCACATAGTTTGAAGGATGCTAGTGGGCTCCTGTGGACCCACGACTGAGGTTTTTGTTTATTTACACTTAACAAAATTGTTATATCAACCCATTTACAGATAAGAAGAATATTTTTATGATTAATATGATACATTCCTTTAAACAAGGAATTTAATGCTTGCGTCTGAACAATTTTTTCTCTGATTATCCTTCCTTGAGCTTTTTCAATTTGTTGATACAGCACGTAACAAAACTCATACGTTGTTCCTTGATGTTCCCGGCAGTTTTGATATAGCACGTAGCAAAAGGGGGCATTCCTAAACTATGTCACTCTCCTGGGGAGGTGGAGGAGGGGGTCGGAAAAATTATACTTTCATGTGGCAAATCGGTACATTTTGAGGGAAGAAGTGTAAAAATTATCAGACATACTAAGACGTCTATGAACAGCCCTCATCTCTTACTTAAAGTTCTTTTTATTTATTGATGCAGCACGTAAAAAATGATATGCTGTAATAAAGTAAAATAGGGTAATAAATATTCTCTCAATGGTAAATTTTTTTATTTATTCAAGGAAAATCTAATCGAATGAAAAAAATTAGATTATTCAGTGGCAACTCAAAAGTCTCAAAGAGATATTTTCCACATGGATAAATGATTGACTTTATGATATTTTTTCTAATGTATATTCTACTAATAATAGTTCGGTACGAGGTTTATTTATAATTACTAACTTGAAAGTAATTGCATGAAAAACATTTGAAGAAAGTAAAAGAAAGATCAGTGCGATTTTACCTTTGTTTCCTAATCGTTAGGGAAAAAGCGAAAGAACGTATAAAAATCGTAACTGGTTTGGTGAAGAATCAATCGAATTCATGCATTAAAATAAAATGAATAAATTATTGGCAACGGGCGACACATGCAAATTTTACTTCTACTTGAAAGTTGTTTACGTAAATTGTTACATTTTCATGTAAAAAACTCTATTTGGGAAACAAATGCAATATTTTTTAAAAGTTATGAAAATTTCAATAATTATTCTTAATGACTATTGAAAATATGGAAATAATGAGTATAATACGTTCAAGCCGAGCTTAAATAATAATTTATTCAGTCGTATCTAGGTGCATCTGTATCCACTTTTTCATATTTATACGTGATAATCAAAGCAATTTTTTTTTCTTTTGCTTATTAATTATTATCATAAAATGAAAAATTCATAACAGATTACGCATTTAAAGTTGATTTTCGGGAAAATTATTATACTTCTTAATAAATTTTATATGTATTACTGTACATAGTGTACATCTTTGTAGCCCTATTATTGGTTCTTTGAACTGATGGGCTTTCTTCTTTTTTAAATAAATAAGTAAATGTACTTTATTCCTCAAGGAGAATATATGAATTCATGAATGAAAAAATAAAACTTTATGCTTTACGGTTCTTGTAGAATTAATCATTTTTTAATAAAAGTTGAAATCAAAGATCATGTGTATTGTGCAATTAAGCTTATCCGCAAAAAATCCACTTCTTGCACCTGTATTATGTAACGTGAGATGCATTTACTTATGCGTCTTCGTTAATTATGTATGAAAATAAGTTTATTAAAAATGGCTTGATTGTTAAATAACATTCATTGATAATTCAAAAATACTTATGAACTAAAGTATTCCATGGACGATTAATTGAAGAAATAAGATTCTGAAGTTTTGTACAATTTTAAATTATACAATGTTTTTCAACTAAAAAAGTTTATAATAAAAGTAGTTTTTAATTGTCTTTTATTATCTTTAAAATTTGAATACATTTGCAAACATGAATTTGGAAGCGCTCTCCGGGTCATTGACATATTTACCTGTTGCAATATTGAGTTACAAAATTCTGATAGGTATAGTAAATTCACAATGTGCATAGTGTCTTTATCTAATTAGCAACACTAGAATGCAAATAGAAAAATACCTTTTCCTTCATATTTTGACATTTTATTCAAACAGCAATGTCTTTACACACATTATTGGTCGTGTTTATAGTATAGTAAGTACAAACTTTTCGATATGATATTTTAATACGAAAAACATCATCAAACGCGCGAAAGGCGCGCGTGATGTTTTTCCCGGTATGCAAGCGAAATTTTTTTTACAGAAAAATATATTTCGCATGATTATTTACTTTTCAAGTTGACTCACTTGAGTATAATTTTCCTAAGGCCTTTAAGAAAATTCGAAAATTTCTGATATAGAAAATGAAAATTTCTACAAAAATGTTAATTAAAAACTATATTGTTGAATTTGCAACAAAAAATGAATTCTTAATAAAAAATGTAATAGGTAATTGATTTTTTAACCAAAATAGTTTTTTTTTACATCTAAAACAGTTTGAATTATCCAAAAGAGACTAATTTTTTACGAAAAAGTTTAAGGTTTCACCCAAAAAAATGAATCTTTAACAAAATAAATGAATTTTCAACCAAAGAGATAAATTTTGACATAAAGTTAGGAATGTTTAACAAAAACGTATAAATTTATAGCAAAGTAGTTTAAATTTTCACCAAATAGTTCAACTTTCAACTAATAAATATGAATTCTCAACGAAAATTGTAATACATAGTTCTTATTTTGGTCAACAAAATTTTTTCTTTTAAATAAGAAACAGTTGAAGTAAATTAAAAGAAGAATTTTGAATGAAATAGTTGAATCCTGAACTAAAAAGAGATTAATTTTCAACTAAGAGGAGTTATTTTTTGCCAAAGAAAAAAAAAACTGATTTTCAACCAAAAAGATGGATTTTCAAATAATATGATAAATTTTCAACCACAGCAATATATTAATAACCAAGCAGCTCAGTTTTAAGTTCTTGAATAAAAAAAATATGAATTTTTAACATAAAATGTAATAGTTGATATTTTGATCAACTTTTTTATTTTATTTTTTTGAAGAAACAATAGTGAATTTAGATCAAAATAGGGTTTTCAACAAAAAAAGTTGCATGCTGAACTAAATCGGATTAATTCTTAACCAAGATGATCTATTTCTGATCAAAAAAGACGAATTTTCAACTAAACACATGAGTTTTTAACAAAATAGTTACATTTTTAATCGACCAGGTGAATTTTAAACTAAAGTGATGAACCTTCAATAAAAAATGGAAATATTTAACGAAGTAGTTAAGCTTTTAGCAAATAGTTGAGTCTTTAATCAAGAAAGATTAATTCTCAATGAATAATTTCTCAATTAAAGGCAATTTTAATTTAAAGAAATGAATTCATTCAGAAAATTCGATTTTTAAACAAAATATTTTAATCCCTAACCAAAATTGATTAATTCTTAACCAAACAATTGCATTTTTAACTAAAAAAGATTATATTTCTACCAAAAGAGATACATTTTCAAACTTTCTTGAGATAATTAAAAAAAAGTTATGGCGATTCAGATGAATCTCTTTAAAACTTCTAATATTCTCGAAAATCTTTTGAACTGCGTCGAATATTTTATGAAAATGTAACGAAATTTTAAGACAACTATTTTAAAGTTTCTCTTTTTTCTTCTTCTAAAATTTAATATTGTCTCTACGAAAAGTTGTCCTGATGACATGTTAATTATCTCCAAACTGAAGCACAGTATATGAAAAATTGAAACGCAGATATGAAACATTGAAAACTTTGATCTCTCGGTGTGAATAGGCTCTTCGACTTATTAGCGATGCAAATTATTCCTTTAATGAGTGTGCACTCAAAGAAACACCACGAAATTCAATAAAAGATTAAATCATGTATCTGAAACGGGCTGATTCTTTGACTTCATGTGCACTATTTTGTATCGTAAACAATCGACAAGAAAAGTTCACCTATTAAGTAGCGGGCAGATTTTTTTCTATGAAATACTCCCTTTTTAATTTTTGGTAAATCGGGATATATAAAGATTCCAGAGATATTTGATTTGCTGCATTGTCAGTGTCACCATAAACAAGTTCTATTTAAAAACACTGAACATTATAGAACATTATAGGCATAACTGCAAAAATTGTGTGTATTCAAATAATCTTTGATGCCCAAAATCTTTCTTATATAGCATTATAATTTCAGCAAGATTCATTTGAATCAACCGACCACTTGCAGATTCTGATATTCCTGAAGTGTGATTGTCCATAAGTAAAATGTTCACTAATTCAGATTTAGAGAGATTCGCAACAAAAATGGCTATTTTCAAAAATAATCCTCTTTAAGAAATATATGAATTCCTTCACATAGAATGTCCCGTAGATTTATAGGATACATCTCGGGATACACATGTTTCTCCGTGAAGAACATTCAACGCTGAGAGTAAAACAATCACCAATTTTATACTTTTTCTCTATGTTATTGTAAAAAGTTGAAAATTAATTTTGTTTAATTAGGTGAATGTTAATGTTAATATCGGTAAATGAAAATGCGGAAACATTTAATATACACAAAAAATCTTATGGGGAGGGGGGTCTGTTATTTCAAAAATAGTCCTGACGTAATGACGCTCCCTTACTGGAAAGTGGGCAGGGATGTATTTCTATTCACTCCTGCCCTTTTTTCGAATACTGCCATAGAAATATCCGAAAATGTTATTATCAAGGTTAGACCCTGAAAAAAAACCAGTTTGTTGACAATTAAATTTTCGGATATATTCATGGTCATAATCGTGAACAGCGCATCAAAAGACATTTATATACAAGGTTTTGAAAACATAAAAAATTTACGAACTTATAAAAAATTTACGAGCTTGCATGTATTACAAAAATTCACAATCTCTGCCGAAGTCGTGAGTTTGATAATTTTAAAATGTTTTGCGATTGAGTACACAATAATACTGCAGCCTTTGAAGAACGTATGACTACTACTTTTTTTTTTAATTTCTGGCGACATTAATGAAAAGTTTCAAAAAATTTTTTTATTATTATTGCATTATAAAAAAATTGTGAATAGAAACGCATATTGTGACAGATTCCCCTCAGTTTCTGTTACAAAGAAATGAGAGTGCTTTTAAAAGTATTCTCTCAAGTAAGTTATTAATTATTAATCATACTTTTGTAAGCATTTTTCTATATTAAGTGTAAATAACTTCAGAGTGGGCGTAATATTTCTTTGATTTAGTCAAGATATTTTAATTAGACTATTTAGTTTGATTAGATTCAATCTCCGTTTTTGGGAACTGCTATAATTTTTTCAAGACATTTGAAAGAATTCACTTCATGGACGAACACAATTCTGTATAATCATCTCGCTGAATGACATTGGCCCCTGGAGATATTTCAAACAAGTTTTGAATTTAAATTTCAACCCATTAAGGCCATTGTTGCAAATGAGCAACATTCACTAATTTTGAATTTCTGGATTTTCATGAAATAAGCTTAAAATTCTGCAAACTAAACTGTGTAATAAATAGTATAATGGATTACATCAAATTTAAGATAAAAATGGACTATACGTGAATTGGAATCAAAAGTGTCGGTAGAATTTAATAATTTTAAACTCAACCAGTTTACAATTAAAGGGCTATATTGATAAATCCCGAAAAAGAACGGCGAAATTCATGACTGGATTTTCAATGACGTAAAAACGGAATAATGCCGAATTTTGAGAAATATTTATTTACTTTATAAACAATACGAGCTAATAATACAAATTTTAAAGTATTGTAATAGGTTTACTTTTGGAATGCTATGTCATTTACAGTTTTATTTGTTTCCGCTTCAATGATAGACACTAGACAGGTCTTAAAAATGGTATAAAAACAAACAATTAACAAATCTTCAAGTGCATAAATGTAGTTTTTGTACTAACGAAACAGGGCCGAAAAAAAATTTTCCTTGGAGAACGTGAAAAGTGATAAAAAGAATTTATAGTTTTTTTGTTTGTAAATTCAAATGCTTCTAGGGGTCTGGTCGCTACTCAGGAAGATAAAGATACATTTTTACGTAATTTCTGTACATTTGAAGCAATCGGAAGCATTGATTCGTTAGTTATGGCGGCCACCATTAAAAAAAAGACAAAATACGAAAAAAATAGCTTAAAAATTTTAGAATGTTCAGAATATCATCACTTGCAGAAATTAAATATTTGTTTTTTTTCTCAGTAATTATCAAGATTTTTCAACAGAAATTGGCTTTAAAAAACTTGTAAATGATTTCGGGATAATTTCTTTCAAACAAATCTAAAATTTTACCTGTTTATCCCCTTAAATAATTTTAAATTAAAAACTTGAAAGCGTTTGAAATTGAATAATTTATAATATTAATAATAAATAATAATAAATGACGATAATAATTAATAATAATTGATAATTTTTGTATAAAAGTAAATATATTTTGCTTTAAAATTTGTATTTGTATGATTTTAGATCGAAAGTGTTGAAATATGTTAGATTGGAATATATTTAAAAATGGTTAAAAATGGTCTAAAAAGTCCCGGGATGATTGGATATTTCCTCAGGTAAAATATTTTTCAAAAGATTGAAGGTCATTCCTGGAGTAAATTTCAACGAAGAACTCAATGGTGACCTTCTTTTTGACCTTCATGGCTTTTTGAAGGTCAACTTTATTTTAAAAAATTGAAACCCCCTTTTTTACATCTGCAATCGATAGAGCGGAAAATTCGACGTTAAGGTACGTACCCAAGTCATTGGTCAATTGTAACGGTGAAGGTCAGTTAGAGGTTATTTGAAATTAACAAAGTTTTTCAAGAGCTCAGTGCAATTTCTGAAGCAAATTTCAACGAGAAATTCATTGGTGAGCTCTGTATTAATCTTGGTGATGATCTTCAAGGTTTTTTCAAGGTTTTTTCCAAGCAGTTTACGTTTACCTTTAGCATTAACCAGGAACAACGACGTAGACGTAGTAAATTCGGTTCCCTTTGGGGTACTTGATTAGCGCGAGTCCCTTTACCTCTCACGTTTCAGATGTCTAAGCTTTGCGGTTGCGTTGAGTATACTTTGCTCTTTAAATAACCTCAAAGAAAATAGTCGAGAGGCGTCAGATCAGGAAATCTAGCAAGCCACTCGATTTCACCCCTTCTTCCAATCCACCTTTGAGGGAACTGAGTATCCAAATATGCTTGAACCTCCCTACCATAATGAGCCGCTGCTCCATCCTGCTGGAACCAAATATTTTGAAAATTATCGCCTGTAATCTCCCTTATTCTTGGTACAATTTGGTTTCTTAGAAGCTCTTCATATGCACGGGCATTGAGATTACCATCGATGAAGAAAGGGCCTATCAATGTATCATTCAAGATACCGGCCCAAACATTAATCTTTTCTGGATATTGTGTGTGACTCTCCAACATCCAATCAGGATTTGTGTCGGACCATTATCTACAATTTTGCCTGTTAACTTCACATTTTAAAGTGAAAGTAGATTCATCTGAAAATACTGAATTGTGCAAGAAAAGAGCATCTCTATCAATTCTGTCCATCATAATTTCACAACATTCAACACGACGATTAGGATCGTCTTCATTGATCTCTTGTACCAGATGAACTTTATAAGGATGGAAATTAATGCTTTTTAAAATATTTCGCACTGTCTCAGGAGCAACGTCACGTTCATCACTAGCTCGACGTAAACTAAAGTGTGGGTTTTTACCAAATGCTTGGATTATGTCCATCTGCATTTCCTCAGAACCTGCAGATTTTGGCCGATCAGTTCTCTGAAGGTCTTTGATAGATTCATGATTCATAAAGCGCCTTACAGTTCTTTCAATGGTTGATTTTGAGACAGGATTTAACCCTTCTCCATTATGAAACTTGCAAATAAAAAGCAAACGAATTTGATCATAAGATCGAACTTGATCTCCCCAACCACGCATCATTAATACATATACCCTTTCTCGTTTCAAAAGTTTAGCTTGCGCCATAATAATCTTTTAGCAAAAGATAGTAAGTATGTACTCGTAACACGTAAATTTAGTATCGATTTGTAATATTCGTATGGAAAAACGGTATAGGATTTATGGTATCGCCTTAGGTATTGACTTAGGTTTCGATAAAACGGTATAGGACTGTATAACTCTTCGGGGAGGAACAGAGCTCTCATCAGAACACCTGGAACTTTTATTGAAAAATTTCCTTATGATTTTACAATATTCAAAACGCTGTAACCAAGATCAATACAGAGCTCACCAATGAATTTCTCGTTGAAATTTACTTCAGGAATTACACTGACCTCTTGGAAAACTTTGTTAATTTCAAATAACCTCTTACTGACCTTGACCGTTACAATTGACCTGTAACTTGGGTACGTACCTCAACGTAGAATTTCCGCTCTATCGATTGCAGATGTAAAAAAGGAAGTTTCCATTTAAAAAAACAAAGTCGACCTTCAAAAAGCCATGAAGGTCAACTTCAAGGGCAAAATGAAGTTCACCATTGAATTCCTCGTTGAAATATATTTCAGGAATGACCT
>NC_046663.1:75174164-75204625 GCF_010883055.1 Belonocnema kinseyi
AGGTCATTCCTGAAATATATTTCAACGAGGAATTCAATGGTGAACTTCATTTTGCCCTTGAAGTTGACCTTCATGGCTTTTTGAAGGTCGACTTTGTTTTTTAAAATGGAAACTTCCTTTTTTACATCTGCAATCGATAGAGCGGAAATTCTACGTTGAGGTACGTACCCAAGTTACAAGTCAATTGTAACGGTCAAGGTCAGTAAGAGGTTATTTGAAATTAACAAAGTTTTCCGACTCGAAATTTTAGCGTTATATTTATGCCCTATAGAATTCCAAATAAAATCTACCATAGCTCTACCTAACCCACCATGCCCACTTTTTAATGCTGTTGGACCTATTTTAGCCCTATTTATAACTTCCTAAAATTCCCATAGTCATATTTTCAAGTCCTCTTTCTCTGCAAGACCTCCAAATTCTCTTTGAATTTATGAATTCAAATAAGAGTTCTTTAAGTGCACCCAACTCTCAGCTTCAAAACTCGCGGCTTAGGATTCTTGGAAATTCCTAGAATTTAGGAACAAGGCCATTTGCAGAAAAGCCCCGTAACTGCTCCTAAGCCGTGAGTTAGGCGTACTGTGCAACCCTCGGGGCCTGCTTTCGTTATCTTAGGTATCTCCCATTTCAGTCGTTCCGTGAATTGATGCCTCGGCGTTTTCGCGATGAGAGTATTCACGTTGCCTAAAGGGTGGTCATGCTCAGTCAAGCGTGGCAAACAGCATAAGGCTCGCACTATCAACAAGTTAGCTGCGTCAGGTTCCGGCATGCCTTCAATCCTAACAGAAATCGTTCATATAGGCTTGGCACTTCACGAATGGGGGAGTGAATATTGTGTTCGATTTGAGGGAAGACCATTTAGGAACTAAGCGATCTTATATGGGATTTCCAGTGTATTCTGTATTTATGGGTTGCTGATCAACCTCTCTAGCAATCACCCCAAGTGAAGATTCTCACAAAGTCGTCATTTGAGGTTCTCCACTTGGGTCATTAGTATCCAAGGTCTTTTGTGTAAGGCGTAATTCACTCTACTGACACTCTTTTTATTAACTATTTGCCGCCATACCTTTCTCTCCCGGCATACTTCTCCAGCTTCTTTGACGTCCATGCAATTCTTCATGCAGGCTATCGTATTTCTGTGTTTTATTATGTCTCTTCTAACTAGGGTCTCATTACACATTCTAACCATTATTTCCGCGGTCTGCCTCTGGGCACGCTGCCATTTACTTTACTTTGATACACTTGTTTTATTAGTCGTTCATTTGGCATTTTCTGAGCATGCCCGAACCACAATTCCCATTCTTTCCCATGTGTCCATTAGCGTCTCCTCTGCACCACATTCTTTGAGAATTATCTCGCTACTCACTTCGTCCATTAGAGTTTTTCCGTCATATTATGCGTAAGAATCTCATGTTAATTTCGTTTATTTTACTCTTATCTTTTTCTTGATATACCAAACTCTCGCTTTGAGTCACCCCGTTCTCAGCCTTCCTAGATCTGCTCGCTTATGCAGTTTTTCAGGGAAGCAGGACGAGACCGGCTGCAAAATTATGTATATAGATGTGTATCCCAATTGGAAACTAGACAAGCGGCCTTCACTGTTCACGTTTCGATCCCCTCAAAATCAGTCCAAGCTTATTTGAAGGCAACCCCCGATACTTAATTGAAAGCGAGAATTTGGTGTATAGGTCCATGTCTCACTACCGTATATTACAGTGGGTACAAATATAGAATTATATATTGCCAAATAAGATACAATACTTTAATAAATAATACAAATCTTATAAACAGTTGTATCTGAAAAATAGTAATATTAAAACACAAAACTGTTTATTATTTCAAGAATTTTTAGGAATATAAATGACAAAAATCTATTGCATATTTTTCTGCAATATCTTATTTTATAATAAGGATAATGAAGTTTTTTGTATAATAATAAATTTAATGCTTTTCCGATGATTTATTATATAATAAAAAAGAGGTTTTTCAGGTTTCAATTGTAAGCAAAACTAAGAATCTTGTTAACGTTTCGTGAACATTGCATTTCACTTCTCAGCGCTAATCCCTGAAGAAGTGAACATTAATTAGAAACACGCTTTTGTTTCTAATTGAAAATAATGTTTGAATTATGTGTATCGATGATATAAATATTTTCATAATATAATTTTTTATAAATATTTTGTAAGCTGAGACATAATAGATTAAAATGGAAGAAGTAAAAAACTAGTTTATTATTTTTATAATTTTACAAAAAAGGGCCCAGCTTAGAAAACCTGCATAGGCCGTGAAAAGTTTCCCCTAGGTAGGGCAACGATCTGCAAAATCGTGACACGCCATATATGGCCCTTGCCAGTCTGGCAGTCCAGGTCCACGCCAGAAGTAGCATAACTGGCCTCTGTATTCCCTGGCCCACATATAGATTTCTGTACAGTTCAGGGACAGTCATGGAAATGTGAGGGTTTTTGAAAAATTGCGAAAGTCAGGGAATTCCTGTGAGAAGCTAGAATAATAAATTTCGAAAATTGTATGTGAAAATCTTGTATTCCATTTTTAAAAGATTCTATATTATAAAAATGACAGGCGGGGGTCTACCGAAGTATCATTCTTCTTGTTAAGATCAATGGAAAAAGTATCACATAGGGCGGGGGGTCTCAGAAGTTCCTGAAAAATGTATCAAATATTTTGGGAATGCCCCCCCCCCCCCTAGTTCGGATAAAAATTGTACTGTTTGGTTACAAATGAACTTCTTATGTTGAAAATTCCACAATATTGTTACAAAGTCATCTCTTTGGATTGAAAATTCAACTATTTAAGTAAAAATTTCAAATTTTTTTGTTGGTATTTCGTCTTTTTTTAATGGAACTCTTTTTTATTTAGAACCAAATTGTTATTTTTGGAATATCAATTATGTATTACATTTTTGGTTGAAAATGCATACATTTGGTTAAAAGTTGAACTACTTAGTTAAAAATTCATTCTGCTTTTGAACTCACCCCTTTGGGAATTTAACCATTTTGTTGAAAATTTTTCTTTTTTTAAGTTTTGGGTTTGAAAAATCCTGTACTTTGCTGAAATTTTTGTATGGTTCGAAAGTGTATCTTCTTTGTTCAGAATTCAGTTATTTTGTTAAAAATGTAACTAATTTGTTGAAAGGTTATCTTTTATGATCGAAAATCCAACTGCTTTTTTAACACAAGGTTCTTTTCGGGTAGAAAATGAAGTTTTTTGCCAGAGAAGTAATAGTTCTTGGTTTAGAATTCATCTTTCTTGTTAGAAAATCAACTTTTTTCTTTAAAATTTAACTTTCTGGGTTGGTAATTCGAAATTTACAACCAAATTTAATTATTTTGGAGAAAAATGAACTATTTTATTAAAGTCTTTTTTCTTGCTAGCTTTAAAAGTTTGGTTGAAAATTTGTCTGATTTTTATTGAAAATTAAGCTGTTTGGATAAAAATCAGTGATTTTTTCTGTTGAAATGTAATCGTTTTGGGTTCAAAAATTAATTTTTTTTTTCCAAAAAATTCGACTGTTTAGATTAAAAAGTTCAGTTTCTTGTTGCAATTTTTTTTTAGTAGAAAATACCTTTTCGTTGAAAGTTTAATTATTTTGTTGAAAATCCTGAAAATCAGGAAAGTCAGAGAGTTTTTAAAATGAAGTTTTTTGAGCACCGTGAATATATGCAATGATCTGAGTGTGGCACAGGGTTACTGTATTTCATTATAACATCCAGTTAAATATTTTAAACAGAAAAATACTGGATACATTTTTTTTAGCAGAAATAATAATTTCACGAAAATTATTTCATTTATTTCTATTGCAAAATTAGTTACAAAACTAATAGTGAGAAAGAGGCATTTCGATTTTCACGACGATAAATTGAGGAAGAAAGGTCATGAACAAATATAAAAAAAATCGAATAAAAAAGTAGGACATGGACTTTACATTGTTAAGTATTGTGAATATGGTAAGTGCAACTAGAAACGTATGAAATGAAAAGATTTCAAGAAAGCACATCATTATTCAATGTTCTTAATAATCCATAATGTTTTTCTGTCGTCTATTATTAAAAGGAAAAAAAATTTGCAGAGATAAAATTATTATCTGTGACGCAAACTTGTTAGTCAATTATGTGAAACTCAGTTTTTACGAAGCGTTCCTGATTTAACTTTAAACTTCTTTTCAATCAATTTACTATCAGAAAAATTTAACTCAAAATTGAGAACCTTCTAAACATGTGATCTCTACAAAAAAACGTATTAAATAAGCAACACACGAATTTTATTTTAATTTTTTAGTTATGATTAGAAAGTCATTTATAATTATAAAAATTGGTTTGCAATACTAAAATGAATAATTGAATGCAAACAATACCCGGTAGAAAATTTGACTAAATATAATTAATGGCATACTTTCGAATATATAGCTCAAATTTATAGAGGTTTAGAACAAATGTTCTTTATATTGTGTTGTGCACCCACTGACTAATGTGTGAAACAATGAAGTGGATATAATCTGATCTTGAGTTTTCAATAGTTAAAAAAAATTAAATATTAAAATGTCTTAAATTTCTATTGGTTTTCATGATCGATGTCATCGATTCAAAAAGGCTTTATGACTTAGCATGAACTATAATTTGCGCTTCTCTTCAGTGCACGGCATGTCATTTGTTGCAAGTGCGACTTTCATTTTTTTAAACATTTTATGTCGCTACGAAGTGTGCAATTCGTAAGGCAAAGGACAGTGAGAGAAGAGGATGGATTCCATTATCCACAATATTATGACTCTTGCTACTATGGCTGCAGCTATAATATTATGGTTGATTGGTTGTAGTATGTATTTTTCTGGTCTACTGTTGTCGTTATTTCTAAAAGGAACTGCATCCATTTAAAAATTGTGATAATTGTAGTTAGAAGCGATAAAACATAAAAAATAAACTGTTCCCAGTGCTTATCGTTATAATGTACAGAACTAGATTGAGAAATGAGAATAGGAACAGTTTTGATTAGAAATTCCTTTAAAGATATTTATAATTTTTTTGAGCTTTAATCTCGGATTTTTCAGTGCGAATAGCAAAACCTAAAAAAGTGGCTGTTTTTGTACCGAAATTTCGGTACACATGTACCATAAAACGTAGCGCAACAAATCCCTAGTCCAGATTTTTTAGACTATGGCCATCCTTAATCCGGAATTAGTAACGGTTTTGGGAAAAAAAATGTTAACCAGTTTTTTCTTTTGTTACATGGTAATTTACTTACTTATTAACAATAGCAATAGCGTTAACGAAGTTGTTTTTTAAACAAGTATCGTTACTTTCTATATGTTTCTATAATCGTTACATTCTAAATGTAGTTTATGTAGTTTCCTTAGTATGTATTTTTAAAGTAAAAAAATAACAAAAATAATAAAGTTCTAAGTTTTCCAGAAGTGACAATCGGAACCAGGTCAATCTACAGAAAAACCTTTAGAAAAAAAAATGAATTTTAGTAGTTGAATATTAAGTTTTTTTTGCTGAAAATTTAGTTTTTTTGACTGAAAATTGAATTATTTTTCATTTTAGTTGAAAATTCATATATTTGGTTAAGAGTATACTTTTATTAGCCAAGAGTCCATCTTTTTTGGATAAAAATTGTATTATTTGGATGACATTTTTTTGCATACAAATTCAAAAATGTTGACTAAAAACAAAATCGCGATTGTGTTTGTTCCCGCGCTTGGCGCTCGACTATGCATTTACCTCGCGCTACGCGCGCGGTGTTTGTATTTTTCCCACATTCGTTATTAAAATTATATTATATTGTTTATTTTAATTATTTATTATTAATTATATTAAAACTCAAAATATCCACCACTGTAATTTTGTGACTGTGAATTCTCTTTTATTAAAAGAGCTTCGCTCGCAAATTTAATCGCACCTAGGGTGCGCGAATATTGGGTCTCGCACTTCGCGCTCGGTCTTTGTGTTTCTCCCATTATGGTGCACGGATATTTTAAAATTAAAGGTCAACGCATCGACAACTGTAATTTTTTTATTGTGAACTCTCTTTTGTTAAAGCTCTTTCGGCTTTAGCGAACACATTGTCATCACTTATCTCGGTCGCACACGATTTTGTCCAAAATGTCAACCTTTCCACATTATGATCAACACTTTTATATCAAATATAATATATTTAGTATGTACCTTTGCATGGGATTACTTATTCAGATATTGAAATTCAAAGTTCAAAATCACAGTAAATCCCGGAGATATTATAGAGATAAACACGCTGAAAACAATTAGAAACTAC
The DNA here is from genome assembly GCF_010883055.1 of Belonocnema kinseyi. NCBI lineage: Eukaryota > Metazoa > Arthropoda > Insecta > Hymenoptera > Cynipidae > Belonocnema > Belonocnema kinseyi. The sequence goes on from NC_046663.1 coordinate 75,180,447, forward strand.
AATGATCCTATGTCAGATCATTTCTATCATGAGGCGGATAAAAAAGATCCATCGTGGAATAATTATAGTTTTCAATTGTTTGCAACATTTTTATTCAACTTCAAATAAATAATATGCTTGGGATTTGATGTGTTGTTTTGATCATGAATAATTTAATATTTGTTTCTTATTTTTCATTAAAATTTATTCTTAGATGCGCTGAAACATGTATCATTTCAATAAATTTATATCATTACAATTCATAATATACATGAAAATTGAAACAGAATTATTTTTATTACCGTGTTTTTATAATTTTGTTTAATCTTGTTTTTTGCGATTAAAAGGAGAACTACGCTTTCTACCAAAAAAATATTCCTAAAAAATTTGTAACTCTTTTTTGGTTGAATAAATTTTGTCTTATTTATTCTCGTAGCTTGTGTCATTTGTATACAAATTTAATTTTTTTAAATTTTCAATGTTGTATTGCTTCTTCATTAGTTGTTTCGTGATCAAAATCTGAATTTTCGATTTTCTTGAACAAAATTCAGAAATTTGTCAAGATAATCTTGTAGGGACTTTAAAGCGTAACGTTTCTCTTATCTTGACTTTTTCCCAAAGCTTGCTTTCTTTGGCTTCAAATGTCCATTTTCGTTTGGTTTTTTTGGATTTTTTGAATGCTATATCTTTGTTAATTGTTATTTTATAAAAAAAGTCATAAAAATAAATTGTTCATATTTTTGTCTACTATACATATCTGTCGACAGAATTTTCAAATCTTGAAAACAGTGGTATCACCAATTTTCAACATTCTCTAATTTTTTAAATTTTTATCAAAAATGGTTGGTTAACGAACTCGACCTTAAATTTTGGTTTCTCAAAGTGTGTGACAAAGCACAATCAAATCCGATTATTCTTTCGAAAGTTATAAGGTACACAGACAACGACATCGACTGTCAGACACCGACGTGAAAACCTTTTTTTTTTGACAACCTTTGATGAAATCCGCGAAAGTCAGTTTTCACATCAAACTAATACCTTCTCATTATGGATAAGAATGTAAAAAACATTCCATCACGTGGTTGTTATTTCAACTGTTTTGTTAAAAATTCATCTTCTTGGGTTAAAAATTAAACTATTTTGAGTAAAAATTAATGCATTTGGTTGAAATTTAACTATTTTGTTGAGATACAATATTTTATAGTATTATCAATTTTTCGTTGAGAATTTCTATTTTTTTGTTGAAAATTTATATTTCAACTAAAAATGTAATTGTTCCATTTTTTTTTAAATTAGGATTTTTTGGTTCAAAATTCATGTCTTATTTTAAAAAATCTTCTTGATTAAAAAATTACCTTTTTAATTTAAAATTGAACTAATTGGTTAAAAATTCATTTCTTTTTTTTTGGTTTGGTGAGTTCTTTTTTATTCATAATGTGTCCCCTAAGGGTTTACATGGCTTCCATTCCTTACAATCTTTCCGTTTATATGTATATTTTTTTACAATGTTATCCTTTCTATATATAAAATTATTCACAACTATTTACATAAAGTCTTATATCTAGTTTCTTATTTCTATTTCCTGCGATAGCGCGATTTAAGACTTATTAGCAAACGAGTAAGCGATCGAATGAAAGCGATAGTATAAGCGAGAGAGAGAGAGAGAGAGCATGAGAACGCAAACGCATCTAAATCTACTTAACTTTTACCTTACCATTATTTACAATTTTTACGCTTCTAATCTAAGCGACTTCCGTTTCCTTTTTCTTTCACTTTTTTATACCTCCATTTACCTGTTTTCACGTGCATTCTTTCATTCTCTCTAATTCGCTCCTCTAGCACCCTCCAACTCCCTCATCCATTCTCTTAATCCATCTTCCCCTAGAATTTTAACCACATTTTCTTGCCAGCTTCCTTTATCTTCCATTCCTCTCCTACATCCTTCCCATAGATGCTCCCATGTTTCCTCCTCCCATTCATATATTCTACACTTTCTGTTCTCTTCTTTTTTCCAGTACATCCCCTCCCTTAACTCCTTTCCCAATCTAAATCTTGCTATTCTGGTCCACCTTCTCTCTCCCGAAACCTTTTCTAAATACTTTGGCACCTCTTCCTTTTTTATCATCTTATACCATTTATTGTATTTGATTCCTCAATCGCCCCCATTTTGCTATTAATTGTCTTTCCCTGTCCCTTTTTTCAAATTCTTCATAGCTTACTCCAGTCCCGTCTTCTATTTCTTTATCATTAAAGAACTCTCTTTCTTCTTCTTCCTATCTCGTTAATTCGATCGCCCTCCCTCGCACCTCTTCTATCTCCATCAAACACTTTCTCGCCAACTCCCCTCCCTTTCCCTCCCTCAGCTTCGTCTCAAATTTCCATGTCATCTTTCCCACTCTAATACTTAACTTATCCCTTTGCGCTGCTTCTCTCACCATATATCCTGGCATCCTCCAGGCTGCCCCTAGGGTCCACCTTATATACCTTTATTGTAAACTCTCAATATCTTTCCTTTCTTTTCATCCCCATATCTCTGCTCCATAACCTAATGCCGAACATACCAGCGTATGAAATAACCATATTCTCCTTCTCCAATTTTTTGTAACCTTCTTTTTCCTATTCCCCATATCTGTTTCATTACACCTGCTGCTTTTTCTATCCTTTCTCTTATATGAGCTGCATGATCTCCATTCGCTTGCAAGATATATCCCAAATATTTATAATCTTTGACTTCTTCAAACTTTCTTTCTTTCCATCGCCCTGTCCATTCTTTCTTCCTTCCCCCTCCTTTTCTAAACCTCATTATCTTTGTCTTTTCTACATTTACATTCAGCTTTCTTCCATCTAAATATTTCTCTAATCATGTAATTAATCCCTTCATTATCTGCCATCAACACTATCTCGTCTGCGTATGCCAGTGTATAGGTATATCTTTTCCTTCCCTATCTTAACTCCTCCCCAACTCTTTCTCCTCATTTCTTCTTCCAAGTCTGATATTAATAACTTTAATAAAAGTGGGCTCCCCTACCATTACCTTGCTTTTTGTTTCTCTAAAAAATTCTGATTATCCCCTTTTTTATCATAACTTTTTCTATTTCTCCTCGGTCTAATAAGTCAAACGCCACCTTTAAGTCCACGAATATTGCCCTCATTGCCCCTTTTTTCCTTCTAATTCTCTTATTTACTAGATAGTTCAGAACGTATATGGTGTCCATTACCCCCATTCCTTTTCTAAACCCTGTCTGATTCGGTGACTCGATAATTTCTTCTTCAACTTCTATCTTCAATCTCTCCGACAAAATAGTTACATATACTTTATACAGTGTTGGCATTAACGTCACCCTCTATAATCTTTAACCTACTCTCCTTTGCCTTTCTTTACTATTGGTATAACTAATCCTTCTTTGCATAACTGTGGCCACCCCTCTCCTCGCCATACATTATCCATGCCCGTTCCTCTAGTTCCTCTCCTCCATATTTCCATACTTCATTTGGAATCTCATCTATACCAGGTGCCTTTCCATCCTTCATTATTCCTAAACCCTTAACTATTTCCTCCCTTGAAATGTTCTCTTCCACATCTCTTTCTCTACCATATTTTCCTCCCTTCATAACTTTTATCTCTACCGCTCCTAGCAAATACAAAAAATATTTCTTCCATCCTATCATTTCAATATCTTGGTTTACTCTTTTTCTTCTTTTTCTTTCTCTATTTACTATTTTCCATACCTTTTCTTCAGTCCTAGCCTTCTCCGCCTCTTCCTCAAACCTTTTATTCTCTTCCCCTTTCTTTTGATAACACAACTTAGTATACTCTTTCTTTTTTTCCTATATTCTTCCCTATTACTTTTTTCTTTTCTGCACTTTCTTAATTCCTTTCTGACGTCCTTTTTTCTGTTTGCAGTCCTCATCCTACCCATTTCTATTCCCCCCTTTACTAACTTCATTTTTGTTTGTGCACTCTAATCCTATTTTTATTTCTCCTATCATTTTTCCCATCTCCTCGTCCACATTTCCCTCTCCCATTTTGATATTTCTTAGTTTTTCTCTAAATTGTTCTTTTCCTTCCCTTTAACAATCCCCTTTTCCTACATCTTTTACATTTGCTCCCCTTTTACTCATATTGCTATTTCTTTTTTGTCCCTCTAATGTCACTATGAAGGGAAAGTGATCCGAATCAATATATTCACCTACCTATAGTTTCTTAACCTTCTCTCTTACCTCATCATCCACTGTCACATAATCAATTACCGTTCTCCTTTCACTTCCTGAGCGTGTATATTCTCCTTTTTCAATCCCTTCTATATTTCCGTTTAAGATATACCATCCCAACTCCTCCAAGCTCTTTAACAATTTTTTTCCCTCATCATTTAGCACCTTATCTTTGGATTTTCTGCCTCTCTCTTCTCCCTATTCCCTTCCTCCTCTGTCTCCTGTTCTCGCATTGAAATCCCCATCTATTATCAGCCTAATCTCTTTTTTATTTTCTTTAATAATTTCTTTAATCTCCTCTGCTTTCTCCTGCATATCACCGTTCACATAAATCCCGACTACCTTCCACTTCTCTCCTCCCATCATTGCCTCTTCTATTATTAATCCTTCTTTTTGTTCTTTCCTGTCTTTTTTATCTTTCCCTGTTATACATTCATTCCTTACACCCATCACTCTTGGTAACCTTCCCCTTACTCTTTCCTATCCCTTTTCATCTAGCCACGTCTTCGTCATTATGACTACATCCCATTGTGTCAAATTTCTCATAAACTCACTATCCTTTCTCTCCAATCCTGCTATATTCCAGTAATAAATCGTCCATTCTTCCCTAATTTCTTTTCTCATCTTGTTTTCCTTCTTACTATTTCTTATTTTCCTATCTTCCTTTCCTTCCTCTTCTAGTTTCCCTGCGCCTCATTTCTTACTATCTGTTCCCTTTATTTATCCCAATCCCACCATACTCCATCTATCTGTATTCTTCCATACTTAACCCATGTTTTCTTTCCCTTTTTTCTTTCCTCTTCCGCTATTTTCCTTAATTTATACTGCATCTTCCTTTCTACACATGTCAAATCATCCTTTATTCTCTCTGGACTACCAAATAATAACCTCTTCTTTGTCATCACCTCCCTCTTATGTTCCCATTTCTTTAGTTTCACCAGTACCATTATCTCCCCTCTTCGCTCTTCCTTCCTACATTTTGCATTTCCTCTATCTCTACCTTAGCATAAATCCTTTTTAGTACTTTTTCCACCCCACCCTTCAGCTTCTTCCCCTCTAATCTTATACCCTTTATCACTATGTTTAATTTTCTTTCTTCCCTCTCTTTCCTTTCTAATCTTTGTTCTATTATTCTCAGCGTTTCCATCTCCTTATTCCCACTCTGGCCCCCACCACAATCCCCGTACGAGCTTTCAAGCTTCTTCATCCTACCTCGCATCTCCTCTACCTTTTTATTATTATCTTCTTCCTGCTTCTCTAGTTTTTGCTCCAATGAATGCATCCTCTTTTCTAACTTTTCCCTGATTTCTTCCCACTTTTTTTATTTCTTTCTTAACTTTAGCCATTTCCCGCCTAATTTCCTTCTTTAATTCCTCTCCCCCTTTCTCCAGCTTTTCTTCAGAAATCCTCATTACCTCTATTATCACTTCTGTAATTTCCTTTAGTCTTTCCTCTTTCATCGAAACTTCACTTTCATCTCCGCTACCGTCAGCCCGCTTACTATTATCACTCTTCCCTACCAAACTCTGCTTTTCCGGGGGCGATCTAAACATTTTCTGAATACTATATCCTGAACACCGATATCTTCCTTCTCTTCACTGCTTTCCCTCTCCCCTCTCTTCCTTTTGATGAATGCTTCTATTGAACCTACGCTTTTTGCTCTTAATCTCTCATTTTCTAGAGTTTTCTTATATTTCCCCCTTGCCTTCCTTTCCTTGATCTCCTCTTTTGGCGTACTGAACACTTCCTGCTCTAAATCTATTTCTTCCGCGGAGACACTCGCTCCGCTAGCCATGAATCACATTCAAACTTTCCCGCCTTCTATGCTTTTCTGCCTCTATCTACCATCGCTGTCTGGTACCTGTCTCGCCTTTCTTTGTCGCTACCCAACCCTGCTACTACCAATCCCACCCAGTTTTCTTAAAATATTCACGTTTTGAGAACCCCTGAATTCCAAAAACAGGTTCTTACGAATGTGTCTGTCTGTTAGACTGTTTGTGTGTCTGTAGTTTTTTAGTTTGTTAGCGCGATAACTTTCGAAAGAATTGACAGATCGGATTGGCCTTTGGTATATATTTTAGTATGTTAAACTGAAGTTAATGTTCGTTAGCCAGCCATTTTAAATAAAAATTCAAAAAGTAAGGGCATTGTGACATTCATAGACATTTGTGAGAATTTTTTGGTAACTAGATTCTCCACTATAGACGCTTTGAGAGACTCTTTTAGTTAATTATTAGGAGATGAAGCAATAGGATACCAGACTTGCGATGTAGAACACGATGCGATAGAAAATTCAATTGAGAAATTTTGTGTCACTGAGATTAGGGATATAATTCGGAAATAAAATTGGAAATGAGCAAATTCAGTTTTTGAGAAAACGGCAGAATTTGCAATAAAATGTTTAATAACAAAAGTTTTTTAAAAAAAGAATGCGCATTTATTTTAAACGAGACAATTAAATTACATCTGTTTTAATACCAATTCATGTTATGAATTGTAAAAATATACAATTATGTAAATGATATGTAATTTGAGAGACAAACTTATGTGGGAAGCGCGAGATACGCGATGAGAATGTGTTCGTTAAAGCCGAAGGAGCTTTAATAAAACAGAATTCACAATGACCAAATTGCTGTTGTCGATGCTTCGACGTTTAGTTTAAAAAGTCGGTGTACAAGTGTGGGGAATATACAAAGACAGAGTGCGTAGCGCAAGTCAAATAGATTACTGAGCGCGAAGCGGGAGATAAAAATATTATCGGGCGCGAGAACCAACAGTTGCGCACCCCAGGCGCGCTCAAACTTGCGAGCCGCGATCGCAGCGCACGATGGAATGTGCTCGCGAGACGGGCGATTTTTTTTCTAATTTAAAATTCAAATCTTTTTCGCTTAAAGTCGAATTACTGTATCTAAGATTAATTTTTACATTCTCATCATAATGAGAGGGTATTGGTTTTAGGTAAAAAATTACTTTCGCGGTTTCCATCAAATTTCGACGTTTTGAGGCCCTCTATGAATCAGAAAAATTGTTTTAACGTCGGTGCCTGTCTGTCGTCGTTGTCGCCGTTATTGTCATTTTCGTTGCAGTTTGTATGTACGGTAAAATTTTCAAAAATGATCCAATTAAATTGGCCTTTGACATACTTTTTATAGTTATGAAAAGAAAGGCTGAGTTCTTCAGCAAGCTATTTAGACGAACTTATTAGACAACGTTTTAATATCCCTACATGATTATCACAAGCACTTTTTAAATTTTTTTTGATAAATTGAATATTCCAATTTTTATTGCACACAAATGAATGAAAAATCAAAAATTCCATTTTGCGGTCAAACTGTGCAAAAGATACAAAAAAAAGAGATGAATGGGCAAAAATTAAGCAGCTAACAAAGATCTACAAACTTGTTAGAAACCACTTTTTAATGGAACACCAAGTTTTTGTTTTATTCATTAAGAAATAAAAATGAAAAGGAAGAAATTAAACTTTTAGACAAACGACACAAGCTATGAAAAAGATGAATGGACAAAAGTTACTTTTCCAAAAAAGAGCTACAATTTTCTCACTAACAGTTTTTTAATATGATGCGTAGTTTTTGTTTGAATCGTGAAAAGAACATTAAAAGCAAAATCATCGAGCTCGCAGTGCAAGAACCAACAGTTATTTTTTTGTTTGTAAAAAATGATTTTTCAATTGAAAATTTAATTGTTCCATTTTTGAGTGATAATATATCTTTTTTGCTTAAAAATTCATCATTTTTATGAAGGCTCAACTATTTGTTTGAAAATTCATGTATTTTCTTAAGAACTCGTGTTTTGAGTAAAAAATTAATCTTTGTGTTTCAAAATTTATCGTTTTTAGTTGCAAATTTAAAGACTTAGTTGAAAGTTCAGCTCCTTTGTTAAAAATGCAGTGTTTCAGTTGATTATTCATCACTTTAGTTGAATCTTTAAACACTTTGTTGACAATGTGTTTTTTGTTGCTGTTGAAAATTAATTTTGAACCGATAACTTAACTATTTCATTTTTGTTGACAATTTATATTTATATCTGAAAATTGAACTGTTTGGTTGAAAATGCATGACACTCTCTTAAAAATAATAGTAATTACACATAAATTAAAAAATCTTAATCCCAAATTTGTAGTAAATTTTACTACAAGACAGAATGGTAATCAGGTCAATCATTAAAAGTAAAAGACTACATGAAAGTAATTATTGTAAAGAATAAGACGTTCTACGCGAAGAAAAAGTTATTAGTCATTGTTTGAAAAATAGCTATAATTTCTGTAAAATTCTGTTGAATTAATTTGTGGGGACTATTAAACTTTACTATCAAGTTTAGTTACAAATTGACAGTAATTTAATTATGAATAATGATGTGATTAATAAAGTGATTTTAAAATATAAAATAATTTAAAGAACATCTTGCGATTGCAGAACGAGCCTACTACACAATAAATTCTCACATAATTAATATTAAATCGGGTTGTGAAACATAATATACAAAGGTTGATTTATCTTCTTCAGCGGGAAAAGTGATTGTGATAAAATTATGAGCTGTGGCAAGTTATCTTTCTTTCATTTATTTCATGTATAAGATACATCTGTTTTATTCTTTCCTTTTTATAATTTATTTGAAATTATAAATATTTTAATTATATTTTGATTTAAAATTAAGTATATCATAAGACAGTTTTAAAGTAGTTGGTTTTTGTTTAATTTTTCTAAGCCAATTCATCAAATTTTTAAGGTTGTACTTCCTGTACAGTCATTTTCAGTTCAGGTTCAACTGTTCAGGTTAAAACTGATTCAAAGTTCTAATGAAATGCTAAAAATCGTTTATTGCTTTATATACGGTTTATAAGTTTAAAAATTATCATTATTTTTCGTCATAAAACATTATTCCAATATTAAAATAAAACGATTTTAGTACACATTTTTTTCAAACCAAACTGAAATTAATTTCAATATTGGACGCAAATACAGCCTATTTCAAACTCACGTGCCCTACACTAAATATACGACTAAAATATACAATTTTCAATTAAGGGTAACTCAAGCAATACATTTTCAAAAATTTGTCAAAAATATATACTGAAAAGAAAAAAATATTTAAAATTTTGGCAAAATTACAATCATCACTATTTATTTAATTTTGGCTTCAGCACTTCAAAGCATCCTTTCATTTTATGGTATGATAAATAATTATTTTATTTTAACATTTTGTAAAAAATATTACCTAAAAATAGTCACAATTATTAACAGTTATTTGGAATCGACATTGATAAATAGTTTTTAACTGCACTACAATCTTCGTAAGTATGAAATTAAAGTTTTAGCGCGCATTATGAAATGGTTGGATAATTATTTTAAAATTTATCCTGAAATATCAATGCTTGATAGAAAATTTGGTGCACTTCTTTATTTATAATATTTAAACAAAGTCGTCTTGAATTTGCAAACTTTATTAAATTGAACTTTGATATAAATAATTTACTGAGATAATTAAAACAACAAGTATTCTCCCAAGGAAAAATGAAAAATGACTAGGAACTAAAGACGTACATTTTTTAGCAATCACCCAGCCATTTTTTAAATAAAAATCTCGAGAACTACCAAACTACCGAATCTACAAAAATTGGTTAAAATATGAAATCTGACAACAACTGTTAATATAGAGCTCGAATTAGCATTAGCTCTACAAAATAGGATTTTACTCTTTCACGTATCTATTAATTGGAGGGATCCATCCAGTTTAACTCATTAAAAATTGTTTTAATTTTTAATGTATTTTTGATTATCAATATATGCTACGCTCTAATAGTGCACAGGCTTTCAATATTTCATTAGAACGTCTACCTAAACATTAAAACAAAATTTCAGAAAATATTTTTTTCAACAGAAATAATTATTTCACAAGACTAGCTGCAGTTATTTCTCTTAGAAAATTAGTTATAAAACTAACAGTGAGCGTATTTCCCTCGATTTTATGAATCAGTTTAAAAATTACTGGATTTTGAGTTGTGATTTTCAGAAAAAACATTATTCAGTAAAAGTAAATTTGATGGATTTTAAAAAAAGTTTTCCGAGCTGAACGATAATAAATAAGCATAAGAAACAAGAAAAAGAAGAAACATGAAAAAGTAGTAATAAAAGAAGTAGACTTGAACTTAATATTGTTTAGTATATTTATGGCCAATGTAACTAGACAAAAATGAATTGGAACTTTTTTAACTCTTGTGTGCACACCCAACCTTGTCGATGTTGTTTCACACCCAAGCCATCTTTTTTTAATGTTTTAAATATGTATGCAATTGAAATCGATTCCTTTTCGTTTATTCCAGTCAATTCATATCAAAAGTGAGTGTCAAAGACACAAAACACTTTAAAACATACAAAACATCCGAAATTGTTCCGGTTACGATGCAACCCGCCGCACTTTATTGTACGTTGGTTTGCCGTACATAGAATATAATAAATAATGAATTATTGATCAGTTAAATTATTATTAATTCTATTATCACTCAACACGTTACATGTGCATGAATCAAATAACTTAATAAGAAATTATTAATCCACTCAAAGTTGAATTTTTTATGGTGGATGACCGGGTACACTGGATGCGTTTGTGTCACATGTATTGTACGAAGTAGATTATTGTTGAAAGAAAACTTATGAATAAATTAATCTGTATATATCATTTGCTTAGAATGTACAATGGTAGATATCCGAGTGTGCACACAAGAATTAAAAAAAGCACATTTATATTCAATGTTTTTATTACGCTAAAATCCCGATATAATAACTCCCGGTTTACGATATTTCAAGTATTTCTGGCCTTCGCAGTTACGTGATAAGCTGAGCCGCGGGACCGAAAGAGTGGCGGTTTCGCAGTCAAGCGTGACAAATAGCTCGAGGGCCGCCATCTCAGCACGTTAGTTGCATCAGGTTGCGTCATGCATCCAAATCTACCAGAAATAGTTCATGCGACCCTGTCTGTTTACGTTTGGATTTCCCCGATTCAGGATGAAGGCGACTGTAAGATATGCCATGAAAAATATCGGACTAGTCTTCCTGAAGTTCGGGACGACGAGACACTTCGAATTAATAAAGGCTCTTTGCGGTATATTTTTAAATTAAAAGAATTGTAGAGATAGAATTATTTATTCAATTGTGGGAAATCCTGTTTTTACGAAGTACTCATAATTGAATTTTGAAATTGTTTTCAATTTTACCAAATTTCGAAGTTCCAATCATTTTTTTTTGCATAAAAAAAAATCTTACAACTTTTAAAATATTAGCTGTTACGTTAAAATCCACCTAGAAAACTTTTGCTACTACAAGTGGTGTCGAAGCTGATTGATAGTTCATAAATCATTTTCTTATACAGGATACGCATTGCGGTAATCGCTATTTCCAGAGATGTTTTGAAAATATTTTGCGTAAAAATTCAATTAACATTTACAATAAATCTCTCTTTCTTAGTGCAAATACTTTTATAAATACAAATATTATTTACTACATATTTTATTATTGAATACTTTCACTGAAAAGTTTAATATTGCTTGAAATCGATGTTTAATTCTTTTCGTTTTTCGTTTAACATTGCCCTTAGGGTTAAGACTGTCCCTTCGAATATACCCTGAATGTTAATGGTACAAAAATATATTGATTTTTTCCTAACATTTTACTGTTTTCAAATCGGTTTCATATTTGAAAAGCTTTCTTCAGCGTATATTTATTACATATTTCTTGTAAAATTAATTTGATGATTGTCATTTTCCGCATTGTTTCGATACTTTAGATGTTAGATTTGAGGAAGTGGGTGCAGTTAATTTAAGATTATGGAAAAAGCCTTTGCTAAACTTCTAAAATGCTTAACATTAATAGTTTATTTAATAAAAATGATTGTGGATAATAGTCTTATACAGTTGATTGAATTCCTCATTGCATATTGAGCCACCTTTTATATAAATAAATTATTATATAATTTATTATAAATCTGAATTATGCAATACATTTTTTATTTATTTCAATTCTAAAAATAATTTTCTTTTCGTTATTTAGGTTCTTCAAGCAGGAAGATGGGAGGTGACCAGCTTGGTCTCCTCCTCTGGAAGAACTACGTTGTTAGAAAACGACAACCGGTAAGTGTGCTTGATTTCAAAAAGCATCAAGAAGATTTAAATTAAATTTGCAAACGTGGAATTATTACTGTAGATAATCCCTCAGTAAGGACGCACAGTTTGGTTTGCAATAGAAAATAATGCGGCAGATGCATACTTTTGTTATGATCTTTTAATTGAATTGCTTCGTATAATACAAATTCGAATGTTGTGAAAATAATAAAAAACTAGTTTTAATTGATATTCAAATTAATTCCAGGGCATACTGAGCCTGGTGTTTTTATGGCCAGTTTTTGTGTTTTTGGTTCTGTACACTGTCCGTGATAATGTCGATCCAGAATATTTTCCCACATGCCAATTTCCTGCGAGGTTCATGCCTCAAGATGGGATCTTGCCATTCATTCAAAGCTTCGTTTGTGGTGTGGGAAATCCTTGCGAACCATTATCAGAATACGAGGAAGTACCATCTTATAAAAATGCTATGTAGGTACAATTGCAAAAACAATATACCTTTACACCACGATTTACCTACATAATTGCAGGAAATGGTGGCAGTTTAATTCTTTTGATAACCCAGTGGGCACAAAGTTTGGCGACATCGTTACGACATCTTAACGACAACTTTACGACATCCTATGTCCATGTCGCTAAGGTGTGTTTACAATATCGTAAATAAGTCGTATGATCTGACGATGTCTTTAGGATATCGCAAAGACACCGAAACGACATGGACATATGATGTCGTAAAGATGTCTTAAAGACGTCGCCAAATTTTGTGCCCACTGGTAAAATCAGCACTATTAATAATCCTTTCTAATCATCTTAAAGAAGAGTATTTTTATCCTTTATGTATATTGGAAAGGAATACAAAGAGAACGACTTTAAAAACTTAATTATATTATATAAATATTAAATGGCTATTGACTCTAATTGTTATCATAAACTATAAAGATTAATGATTATATACATTTTATTATAGGATGAGTCCACTAATCACAGAAATTCAAACAGTTCTGCAAAATAACACGATTCTTTCAGCAGTATCTTTTCTACCAAAAGGTCTCCAACTAATCAAGTCAATGGCCCAAATTCTTACTCAACCGGAAATTAAACAACTTTTTGGTTAGTAATTTGACTTTGACTGTTTAAAAAATTATTTACACTTCCAGAACTTCAATTTAAGATTGTTCCTTCCTTTTGATTTTGAATGAAAATTGGATTCATTCAAAGAACTTAAACATTCTTTAAATTTTAATTTCAACTGTGAATTGTTTAAAAATACTTTTACACCAAACTCTTGAATTCGGTTCAGGCGGCCCTGACTGCTTATGTTTTGATTATTTCGAACTGTGACTAAGGCTATTTGCAGGCAACCCCCGACACTGGACTAAAAGCGAAAGTTTTTGCTGCCAAATATTGGAAAGTGTTTAATATTTGAATTCCATATTGTTTGATCATATCTTTAGTTTTAAGAGATATCAGCCTTTTCAGTTTGGAATCCTGAATGAAAAATTGTAACCTTTCCATCTGAGATTATTTGCTTTTGAAGGCTTGTTACTATTTGAAATTAAGTTAAATTAAAATAAATGTTTTCATTCAATGAAATTAAATTAATTCATTAAATCCATTCCAATAATAATTTTATTTTATTAAAGTTGTTTATATTGAGTTTTCGGACAACAAAATACCTTTTAAAACATACATTGATTATATGAAATGAATATGTATATAAAAAATATTGATCATAATAATACTTATTTATAGATAGAGGAATCCGCCTTGGAGATTTGTTCAATAATCATGAAACGATTAAAAGATCCTTGAAAAATCAAGTGCCTCAAGCAACAGAAAGTTTGATCGATGGACTCTTCAATTCATCAATTAAATTGATATACGTGAGTGAACAAAATACCTGAATTTTACAATTTTATTACTTCTAAAAAGTATTTTAGATTTTTATGACTTGCATAACTTTTCCTTTCGACATCATTAATTACAATTTTAATTTTAATATAAATTTTTAACTGCGCGTAATAAAAAAATTTAGAATGCTTAATGTTTAGTGATGCAATTTTAAGTATTTTATATTTGTTTACTAGCTGATCGAAGGATTTGGTTCCTCAAACATCGAAGACATCGTCTGTTCAGCAGAAAGCTTGAAGAAGTATCTAGTCGTACCCAATGAAAAGGATCTTGTCACTATATCAAAAGTGCTTTGCGAAATAGATCCAGCGAAAATTCCTGGAATTTTGGAACAATTGACACATCATTTAGATTTTACTGGGCTTCTTGAAATGGTCAGTCGAGCTATGGCTAAATTTCAAGACTACAATTTTTTTAAGGATTTAAAAAAAACTGCTGAAACCATCCTTAGCCTGAGAATTGTCGATAAATATGTTCCCAAATATCTAAAAATTCAAGAATGGTTGCCAAAGATGATTCCCCTTTTTAAAAATGTCTCGTTTAAGGAAATGAACCCTCTATTGTAAGTTAAGAAAATATGATATACATTCATTCTCAAACTTATTTCTACATCCTTTTTAAACTATTGAAACACTTAAGAAAAATGAATGTGGCATAATTTTTCTGGTACCTATAGGCTCTAAAGGTAATTTAATTCTCTCCAAACTATATGGCAGCAACTTTTGTGATAAAATATATCCCTCAGGAGATATTCTCAAACATGCCACATTCACTTTTCTTAGGTATTTCAAGCAGACTTTTTTAACTCCCTAACCACCGTGAATAATAGACAATAGTATTATTCTATTCTGATTTTTATGGTTTTTCAGCATAAATCAAATAATAGATGTACTCGATCCAATTTTTCAAGATGAAAATGATTGGAAAACAGCTCGAAGTGCTTTTCTGAAGCTAAAAGATTTGCTCGCTTTGGTGAAAGACATCATAAATAATGGAAAGTCTCACGGAGAAGATGTTTCTAGTCTCATACAAAAAATTGGAGGAAATGCGAAGGATGTAGCTTCCAATTTTGTCGAGTATGAGAAAAATGTCACGAAAGCTTTGGATATTGTCTATCTAATTTTGCAAGATGGTGTTAAACTCACCAACAAAGTGATACAACAACACGAAGATAAAATGCAGATGTGAGTCAAGTGACTTCCGTCAAGTTTCAATGGCACTATTAAGTGGGACAAAGAGCATGATTCAAAATGGGGACAACATTTCAAGACTTATTTATGCATTAGGCAGAAATCTTAAAAGCTCTTGTCCGATTTTATAGTTCGAATAAATTTTGATTGGTTTTGATTTAAATATGGTTTCATAAACTGAGAGCCCAGATACAATGAAGGCAACTAAAATGCAAAATAGTTCTTTTATGTCAAATTCAAGCTACAGACGTTATTTCTCGACATTTTTTCAACATAAATTTTTTTATGCAATAAGTGACGAGTTTACAATTATTTTTAAACAAATATCGAATTGTTTAAACAATTATAATTTAGGAAGTATCTACGCTTGCCGAAAAAATTGAGCTGTATGTACCGAAATTTTGGTAAAAATTTGAATAGGCCGCGGCCTATTATTTATATAAAAACTTCTTTTCCTTTAAATCGTGAAAAGTTATAATTTTTTGGAATAAGTGGTGTATTTAATAAATGTCAAATGTAGTGTTTCCTTTTTAGCCAATTTATTAATCATTTAACCAATTATATTTGTTCAAACAATTTTTCGCTGTAAACTTCTAATGAATATTAAGTATTCAAGTTTCTTGTGGAAGACAGTTTGAAATTATGTAAACAATCAGTCAATATTGACTGGCACATTTTCAGAGAAAAGATGGAGAGAATTCTAGTTTTTCAAATCTCTTACACTGTGTCGCTTATTATTCATTATTTTCTTATCTCAGAACTTGAACCATATTTTGTCAAAAAATGGTACATTTTTTTAACAATCTTTTCTGTTCCGTTATCGATACTTTTTTCAGATTGTTTTTATTGAGATAATGAAGTATTTATTGATACGCCACAAGCAGTCAGAAAAATGTTTGTTTTTCTGTTTAAACAAATAAAAATTGTTTAAAAATTTTTTGAGCATCTCAAATAAAAAGTACTACTCTAAAAATTCGTTCATTATATCCTGAGTTCCAAAAAATATTCACTTTTCACTATTTGCTAGAGGAAAACTTATACAAACAGAAATTGTTTTAGACAATTGAAAAATGTGTTTAAAAAATATTTTTTACATTCACCAAATGTATCATTTATCTCGAAGTATAGTATCTTTTCACGATGTACTGGAAAAAATATTGTTTCATTAAATAATAATTGTATAAACAATTTAAAATTAGTTCAAAACACTTGTAAACTTGTCATTAAAATCTACAGGGTAGTAGTTATTCCATGAACATTCCTTAAGAAGTGACTGTACATTAATTTCCAAAAAGTTTATAACAA
This sequence comes from Belonocnema kinseyi, assembly GCF_010883055.1. Lineage (NCBI taxonomy): Eukaryota > Metazoa > Arthropoda > Insecta > Hymenoptera > Cynipidae > Belonocnema > Belonocnema kinseyi. The sequence goes on from NC_046663.1 coordinate 75,197,178, forward strand.
GTTCTTTTTTTTCATTCGCTTGAAAACCGAGTTTTTCCCCATTTAAAACGCCGTGTTAATTTTAAAATTCTGGAGGTACGAGTCAATGTTAATCGATTTGAAGAACAAAATATGGAATTTCTTTTTTCGAGGAACTATCAAATTAGAGGGGTCAATCACGAAAACACAAAAGACGAATTTTTGTTCTACCCGACTAATCCTATTTTATCCGGGCCCTCAATTACTGAAGAATTAACTGTACATTTATTTCTATGGAAAGGAAATAGGAATTGTACGTAATTAGCAACGTTTATTTTCAGTGCAGCGGAAGTATTGGATGGGATAAAAAAATTTTTTTCACAAAAAATACTAAGCATGCTTTCGTACTTAGTGTCATTAACAGACAACGTAGTTCAAATCACTCATCACGTAGCTGTTATTCACGAAGAATTATTGATTAAGATTAATAATGTTGCCCAGAATCATGAGACCCTCGTACAAAATATTCTGAAGAACGTGGAACCGCATGCTTACAGAGCAGCAGTAAATTCTTTTTCTCGCTTGGATTTTATTGAGGTCAGTACTTCAAGCTATTACAATTTTGTTAAACTTTCTTCTCGTTGATGATTAGAATTTTCGAAAAATTAATTACAGAACATTTTGGAGGGTTTATCATCAAAGAAGATCGAAGAAGTATTGTGCGAAGAAGATAATTTCAATGAAGTATTTAGAGACGTTAGAGAGAATAAGGATCAACTAACAAATCTGAATGATTCTTTCTGTAGTGAATCTGGCAAAAAGTTCGTTGCTGATCTCTATAACACGTTTGAAATGAGAAATTTCAGTCGAATTGTAAGTATTTGCCTTAGATTGAAATAAGAATATAAAAAATGGCAGAAAATATAATTTACTGTTCTCTTTTTTTTTCATTGTAGGTAGAAAACACTTTAACGACATTTATTTTCATGGCTTTGCAAAGACCTATGCCTTTCGAAAAGTCTAATCTAACGGGGTCTATAGGAACTATTAGGTCCTTCATAACCTACCTAGAGGAAGCTGAATCAAAAAGATTGGAATCATCTTGGGCCATGTTTCTGATCCCGAATGAATGGAAAAAAGCTTTTGAAGAAACTCAATCTCAAGGACGTTTGGACATGTAAATAACTTTTTAAAATTTTATGTATTTTTTTATGTTCAGTATACAAAAATGGTTATAACAAATTGTATCCACAGCTTAGGCCTTCATCTGAGTATGGCGAAGTTTCTGGGATCAAAGAGTTTTTCTTACTTTACCATTGAACCAAATTTAATCAAAATGGATTTGCTTGCTGGTGATATTTTAGATGATCTTGAAACTCATCCTAGCGAGTGGATTGCAGACGTTCGGATTCACAAAAATGAGTTGATTAAGTCTTTTTATTTAACTGCCATTGATAGACCAAAGGTCAGTAAAAATATCTTATTAATTTTCCTAATCGCTTTTTTTATGGATTTATTATATTCTATGTATTAATATTTTTTCAGGTGTTAAGACTGCTTGAATACTCGAATCTAACAAAAAATGTTTGTCTGGAACCGAATGCGCCGAATCTAATAAATTTCCCTCCAGGTTCAAATGCCACATTTTTAATAAACCTAATTTGTCGACCAATAAAAATTGTAGAATCGACTCTTAGTGTGAACTTATCAAACATAGAAGGCCGTGAAACGATGAATCGTGATTTCAACTGGACAGGATTTAATGAGAAAGTCATTAAGATTTATCATTATGTTGATTCTCTTGTGCAGCAAGAAAATCCAGATAATTATGCTGGTGATTTAAATAAACTTCTGGAAAAATTTATACAATCTTGGACGAAGGATATATCAGTGACGGATGCCTGGGAATTCAGGTTCGTTAAAATTATTAAATCTTGGCATTCGTTGCATGTGCTAATAATTTCACCATTGGAAACAAATCCTGGCCTTTGAATTGTAAAAGCTTATAAAATGTTTCACATTAAAACATTATAAATTAAACAATTAAAACAAGTTTCAAATTTTACATATTAAAAATAAAAATGACCATTATAGGATTAATTTCAGAAGATATTGATGCAAAAACGCTTATTGAATGATGGCAAATTAATTCAATTAAAATTTTTCAACCTCAAATTGAATGTCAAACGATTTTAAATGAATATTTTTCGTTTTTATGGATTCTCCACGATTAAGACGTTTTATTTCAAATCATTGAAAAAGTTCCAAATTTAATCATTTAGCATTCAAATATGCAAAATAGAACAATTTCATTAAATTTACATAAACCAAATTAAACAATTAAATTACCATTAAGTATGATAGATTTCATGCCGAATTTACACAAACCAGACCTTTACATTATCGATTTTCTTTAAACCTTTGGCTACTTATTTGTATAGTAAATAAAATATAGATTGCCAAACACTTCACTTCAAAAAATTTGTTTAAAAAGTTTTTTCACTTACTCTATTTTTAACACTTTTTCAGTTTGTAAAATATGAATTGCACTAATTCAGTTTAATTAACTGAAACCGATTCACAAAACTTGTCTAACGTGATTTTTTCATTCTATACTTTCTTATTTTCGACTTCAAAATTACCTGTTATAGAAAAAAACCTATGTTCTTTACATTAATTCTTTCAAACAAAATGTATTTGTTTTTTTTGTTTCATGTGGAAGTTTTTTATTATGTAATTCAATATTTTTTCTTTAAGTCACAAAAATGAGTTTCAAAAATATTTATATTGCACAATAACACGAATAAAACTATTCTCCAATTCAAGAAAGTGGGGATGTGAATTTTTTTTCGAAAATCCTTGTTTAAAAAATTTCACAATATAGAGAATTGAAAACTGCATCTTTTCTTCAGAAGAGGTTTTTTGGTTACATCGCTTGTTTTATTAAAAAAAAAAGAAATGTTAATTTTTTTTCGCAATAATGTGGCCGATTCTTAATAAAATTGGCAACTTTTTTTTTAACGTGTAGGGGAGTCTTTTCCGCTTCCGTTGATGTAGGTGAACATTTCGTAAACATTTTCATTGTTTCGAGCGGCGAGAGCTTTTGATTTCATCTCGTCGTATTTTTTTAAACTTTTGGACCAAACAAAATATTGCTTGACGAAAAACTTCTTCCAACACTACTTCACATATCTGCCTTTACCTTTTTTCGTAGTCCAATTTATACGAAAAATTTTAATAGCGGAAGCTCGGGAAACACGGAATTTTTTTCGGAATAAATTATTATAAACAATTACAATGTTTATGAAATGTTCACCTACATCAACGGAAGAGGAAAAGACTCTCGTACACGTTAAAAAAAAAGTTGCCAATTTTATTAAGAATTGGCCACATTAATGCGAGTTGATTCTACTAAAAAAAACACAATTTTTCAATGAAAAAAAAATTCGAAAAAAATTTAAAAAATTTTTTAAACAAAAAAAGCGACGTAACCAAAAAACTTCTTCTGAAGAAAATATGCAGTTTTCAATTCTCTATATTGTCAAATGTTTTAAACAAGGATTTTCGAAAAAAATTTCCATCCCCACTTTCTTGACTTCGAGAATAGTTTTGCCCCTTTCGAGCGCTCGCTTGGTTCTTGCATCCTGGCCGTCAATTTGAAAATCATTGAAACTTGAATTGAATTTAAAAAATCAGAAGGAAGTTGTAAGTTTCAAGCCTTGTGCTTTCAAAGATGATTTCTTTATCTTTTAATATGGTGTAATATAATTTTTTTTTCAATTTAAGATCATTATTAAAAAAATGTAATTTAGTACTTACAAATAATTAAATTTACTACAAATAATCAAAGTTGTTTTTATATCTATTGTGTGAACAATGAAAAACAGGCAATGTCTGATAACTGTGACTGTTAGGTCCCCAAATTTTTCTGCTGTAGAAAAGCTGGAAATAATTTGTAATTTTTGAAACACTGACTGCTTAATAAATCAATAAACAGTGTTTTAATACATGATAATTTTAAAATATTTTGAATAAGATTATTTTTCATTATAATTCAATAGGCTGACAATGTTCTGGCTCAATTTTTTAAATGATCTAATTTGATGACAATTGACATATTTTTGCAGCGTAGGAGTTTTGTGCAAAATGTTTACTGTTATGGAATATCCTCTTTTCAATGCAAAACAGTTAACTAATTGGAATATGTTCCATGCTCTGGCTTGGGCTGCATCTTTACTTGCTGATAACGTCGAAAATGTCGTAGATCAAATTCAAAAGAAAAATCATACTATTGATTTAGAAGATGTATTAAATTTAATGCCACAGACTTCAAGTTTCTTGAGTAAACTTTTGAGGAATCTTGCCCCTGTAACTCTTGATTTTATTGACATGACTGTTAAAATTCCTCTGCATTTTGTAAGTTCTATAACTTTGATGTAATTTTTCTACATTGTTTAAGTATAAAATTTATGGGCAATTGTTCTGGATGTTAAATGTTTAAGATTTCTGCTCTCAACGAATATAAATCACGAGAACCTGATTGGCCCTGCATCAAAAACGTAAGTATTGGCGAGGCTCTAGAGTTCAGAATAGGAAGTCGAGAGTTGGTGACAGAAATTGAGAAAATATCCTGCGATCCGAGTTTATTAATCGAGGAATGGAATGAGCAGCCTTTACTAAATAAAGTTCGCAAAATTGTGAGTTTAAACGAAATATATAATAAATCATAAAGAACCCCGCACTAAATGTACAGAAAATGTCTTTTTGTTAAAATAATTGGTACACTCAACTTTCGATATAATACCGGAATCGGGCATGACTTTCCTTGGCTTTGATCCTAAATCGGGAGAATTTAAACGTAAACCGACAGGGCCGCGCGAATAACTTCTGTTGTATTTGGACGCATGACGCAACCTGATGAAACTAACGCGCCTTTTTTTACATGTATTTTAATAGTAAAATTCATCTATCACTAAAATGTAATCTTCCTTAAAAATTTTTTATCAGATTTGGCTTCTTAAATGATATTCTGTAAATCAGACGATTTTGTGTACACAGGATGTTTAAATGTTACTTTAACCTTAGTTTAAACATCCTCTGAAGATTCAAGCAAGGAAACAGACATAAAAAACAAAAAAGAAAAGAGTGGACAGTTCTTAATTGAACTTTTGAAGTAAAAAATCACTTCAAAATATTTGCAGGAAGCGTGTTCTACCAGGAAAAATGTTGGAATTTATTTTAAGGCTTGCTGTTTTAACATCTCTTAAACATTTAAATAAGGAAAATGATATTTCCTAACAACTAAAATGAAGCAAATTTTTTTGACTATACCATTTCGGTATTGGAAATCAATTCACAATAAATGTAATATTTTTTATTATACTATTACAGCGCCCAGATCATGAGACGTTTTTGACTTTTTGCAATTTTGTGAATAAAAATGCGACTAATCGTCTTGTTTCCATTTTTCTCAGAAGTTACCTATAATTAGTTTCACTTCTACTCACAGTTTAACTTTTAAAATTGAAATTTCGTGAATCTGTATTAAAAATTATATATTATTTTAAATTCCAACTCTTACAAATTTGACATTTTTGAGTAAAAAAGTTTAAAATCGAGTTCTTATAAATTAAATGAAAGGCTTATCATTCTTCCCCCTATTTCCCTCTTTTCCGCTTTTTAAAAGAATTCCTCTTTTTCTCCTCGTTTTCAAGACACTACGACCTTTTCTGATTTCTTCGCTCAAATGCGTACGTATTGAATAGAATTTAATAAGAAAATCCAACTATTTTTTGTTATAAGTTCATTCTTTTTGGTTCAAAATGAAAATATTTGGTTGAAAATTGAATTATTTGGTTGAAAACTGAACGATTTGTTGAATAATCGTCTTCATGGAATAGAAAATGTATTCTCTTCGATTGAAGATTCTTCTATATTGGTTGAAAATTAACGCTTTTGTTGAAAATCTGCCAGTTTTTAAAAAAATTCACCTTTTTGGCATCTCGGCATCAATATTCTGTGGTTTCGCTTTTAGGAAATATCGATTTTCTTGTTTGAGTCTTTAAGGTATGTTAAAACAACCTTTAAAATAAATTGCAACACTCTTTCTAATAAGGCCGCTTCCTGAACGAATTTTGATTGATTTTTTATCTAAATATGCTTTTGAAAAATCTCGCGTTGTTTTGTTGTTTTGGTTTTTTGAGAATAAGTCGTTTTCCTCTGATCTACAAAATATGGCACATCTAGGAAAATGCAACAAAACGTTTTTGAGAAGAATATCATTTCAATAATAGGCGACACTTACTATTAAATTACTTGCAAAAATTGGCAGTTTGTCAATTGTTTGAGTAAAAAATGTCCATTTTTATGATCATTTTTTGTCAATAATAAAATAAATAATGATAATATAATAGTTATAATAAGATATTTTAACAAAGTCATTTTATGTACATTTGGTATGGGGTCCGTTCATGTTTGGTTATCTAGTTTCCTTTTCTTAATAAAAAACTTAGTTTCAGCACGACGATTCTGTTAAGTTACCATACTTTAATTGGGTGGAAGGATATTCAAAGTTTCGTCGATTAGTTGGAAAAATAAATTCTCTATTGGATTCATCAGAGGATGTGGGACTGTCAGACACCCCGAGTTTGTCTGTTTATATGAAAAACTTTATGCCAGAGGTCCGGAAAATGGTGACTGAAAGTTTACCTGGAGCAGTAGATCAAACTAGGTAAATAATCTATTTTCACAGACTACCTAAATTAAATTTTTATTAAAAATATAAGGGAACTTGATATGTAACTCATCAAGACATCTTTTCAGAAAAATACTGGATTTTATCGACAATAAAATTGATGAAGGAGTGGAAATCTTACATAGTCATTCTTCAGCAAGGGATGTGTGGCGATCCAACGGTACTTCAATAGATTTGGATTATTTTCTTGCTATTGGAAAATATTTGACTAATGTTTTGCACGAAGTGACAGTTTTATTTTCTGGTATTCTTAATGAAGGTAAGTAAACTGAGGAGTACATAACTTTTTGTAACAATTACGTTGCATTAACATTTTAATAGTTTCAGATTGTTTGCACTCATTTCTACATCACGTATCAATAATTTCGAATTGTTTGTTATTATTGTTGAATGCACATGTACAGCTCATTGTTAAACATTGCCAAATCTAAATTCAAGATTACCTTCGTTTGAATATAAAAAGTTTTAACTTTAACTCAAACAAATTTTAAAATAAAAATCTGCCCGCTTCGTGGGTACATTCTCATCGCGCGCTATGCGCGCGGCTCGCTTCGCTCGCAAGTTTGAGCGCGCCTAGGGTGCGCGATGGTTCAATCTCGCGCTTCGCGCTCGTAAGTAGGTTACCTCGCGCTTCGCGCTCGAACATAATTACACCTCGCGCTTCGTGCTCGGATATTTATTCTTTGCATTTGGAATGCTTGAAAAAAACTTTATCAAAAAGATCTCTTTTAGATGG
>NC_046663.1:75204725-75209423 GCF_010883055.1 Belonocnema kinseyi
CGCCAATTAGCACAAATGGTAAGTTCCGACAGTGCCTACAAGTGTGCCTACTGGCCGCTAAATGGCAATACCGGTTTCATATGTATACACCTGGTAATTAAGTAAAGTCAAAGATTAAGTTTCTCAAAGCTCTGTAGGCTTTGAGGTACACATTCTCATCGTGACACTGGCGCTGCGCGATCGATTTCCGACAGACATTTGTAAACAGGTTTTGTTGGATTTTTTTCTCGTAACTTTCGTTGTTTTCCCACACATTTTTTTTTTATTTTACTTTTTTCAACGTTATTTTTCACGAATAAGACAAGAAGTACGCGTCCTATCAAGAAGTGATTCTTAACGAAATTGTAGATCTTTTTTGGGATAACCATTTTTGTTATCTCGTCTTTTTTTGTATCCTACATAGTTTGTCCACAAAATGGAATTTTTTATTTTCCATTATTTTTTGTGGAATCAAAATTTGAATTTTCGATTTTTGAAGAAAATTCAAAAATTGGTTATGATAATCTTGTAGGGATTTCAAAAAGAAATGTTTTTCTTCTCTTGACTTTTTTCATATCATGCGTTTTTCGGCTTCAAATTTTGATTTTCGGTTGATTAAAAAAATTTTGAAAACGCTATAACTCTGAGAATTTTTTTTTTAGCGAAAAAAGTCATAAGGATAAATGGTTTCTTCTTTTCAATACTATAAATATCCGAACATAGAATTTTCAAATTCAGAAAAAAGTGGTCTCAAAAATTTTCAAAATGCGCTCACTTTTTGAATTTTCATCAAAAATGACTGGTTAACGAACTCGTCCTTTCTTTTAGGACCTAGAAAAAGTGTGCCAAAGATGGATTTGATTCGTTCATTTTTTCGAGAGTTATCGTGTTTACGGACGGACGGACAGACAGACGCCATCGTGAAAACCTGATTTTCGGATTAAGGGGGTCTCGAAACGTGGAGATCCGTTGAAAAAGTGTGATGTCAAATTTCCGACAATTCTAATACTTTCTCAATCATAAATGATGAGAATGTAAAAAGTGGTTTATGTCTAATCGTTGTTTAAATGGTTAATTTTTTAGCTCTTAAGGTTTGAGATTATTTTTGCAGACTTTGGATAAAAAATTTTGCTATTCAAAGCATTTGACATCCAATGTTAAAATGTGCGGGAGAAACCAAAAAGAAGTACATCCCAGTACGAACTGAATAATGCGAAAAAGTGACAGGGTTTTGAAAAAAGAGTTCTGTTGTATATTTTATGAGTAGCAATATTAAGAACTAGTGTTTTAACCAGCTTTTTCAACAGTCTCTTGCTATTTTTGAAATAAAAAATTGAAATACAGTGAAACAGTTCAATAGCCCTTCCTTCTATAGCCCTTTCGAGAATTGACGCCGCGCCCCAGGTAGGAGGAGCTGCGCGGAGGCCGCGGGGTATACGGTTGTCACTCAGGCGAACACTCAAGCGTGAACAAACAAAAGTGGAGCGGGCTATAATGAGTTAGTTCCCAACCATCGTCAGCCCCAAAATCGGCGTTATAGAAAAGTGTCACTGTATTTGTTTTTGATCAGACGATGCACATTTTTTTCGCTGTCTCCTCATTTGCCATGGAATTAAATTGCTTTCGTTACTCTTGCGTGGGTTCCGTTGATTCTTCAAAATTTTGACTTTAAGCTTGTCTGTTTGAGGGATTAAAATTGTTGTTCACAAATGTTCAATTTAAAGTTGCAAATGTTTTATTTAGGCCTCATTGTAATAAAAATGGTCGAATATTCAGATTTTGACAATTCAATTGGAAATTCTTTAATTGGCATTAATATTTCTAGTAACGATCAAAATTTTTTTAACACTTCTAATTTTAAATACATAGTAAAACTTTGATCGCCTCTAATATAGAAATTTGTAGTATTTTAAACATTTAAATTTGAAAAATGGTTCAATTTTGTTAATTATCCTGTTTGGACACGTGTTGAGGTTTCTCGCCTGATATCACTAAAGTTCAGCTGTACTTGACACAATTATGCAAGCGGTTTTAATAAATAAATGGTTAATCTTTTAATACCTTACTCAAAATGTTTTAATCTTAAAGATTTCCTACCAATTAAAAATTTTGCAATATGGAATTTATTAAGTTTGAATTGTAATATTTTTTTCATTGTTAAATTTCAGTCGCTTGAAATAAAAACCAGTTAATCTTGAGCATTTAAAATTATAGATTATGTAATTCCTGAAATGGATTATTTGAAACTTGTCAAACTGGGAAGGTGCGAAGATTGCATTTTGAATAATTGAAATAAAAAATTATGTAGAAGATTTGCAATTCAGATAAAAGTAAATACAAATTCGATGTTTCTTAAAAATTTAAATGAAATCCTAAACTGCTTTCAGATCCGAAAAATATCAGCCTTCTCTCCTTGCTTGGATTCAGGGACAACAGTGCGATAGCAATAGCTTATAATCGTCTTCCAAATATAATAGCTACATTCATAAATGGTTTGTCTGATCCTACAGTCGACAGTCGAACAATAAACGCCATTAAAAGAAAAAATATTTCTTGTTCAGAAATATTCCTATGGCTCTCTGACTCCAGGGTAGATCTTTCTCTCGATGAGTACAGAATTTTGAAAAATTTTACATGTGACCTTGACCCAGACAACTTTAATGCATTCACTGACCTTTATATGAAGGAGGCTGTAGTTTGGGAAAGCTCGTTCTCCGATTATCAATCCTTCTTTTTAAGCTTAGGAATCGATATGTACGATTTAGGGAAGACGATCGAAAATCGTACTAAAAGTGGTATAAAAGTCGAACTTCCATTCGGAGAAAATTATTTTGATAATGTTCTGAAAACATTGAAACGGGAGCTTAACAACAATGTGGATGAAGTTGGTGGAATAATACTTAGTGTAAGTTTTTAAATTGATTTTATTATTTTAAATTTATACTAATGTGATATAAGATATTTTAATGGTTTTTACAGAATAACCCAGAGAGCAGAACTTACCGTTTGGTGATAGAAGGTATTTCCGAAGTTTTAAGCAACATTGCTAAAGCTTTGAGAGGAATAAATTTAAAAAATAATGAACTGCATACCTGGGACTTGTTTGAAAAGGGTGATGTTCATCAAATCATGAAACTTTTTGAAAACCATCCCACAGAAACAATTTCCCTCTTTGCTATTTTAAGCGAACTTGATCCCAAAACTATGCAGCTACAGCCGATAAAACATTTTAAAAAGATTTGGTGCACTTCACATCCCAAACTTGGTATATGGGCTGGACCTAACGCAACACATTTTCTGAGGGAATTTTGTTCTTTTGATTTTGATCCGTTGTTGAAGACCTTAACGAGCGAGGAATTATATGTAAGCTTAAACTAACATATAAATCAACTTTTTTCAATCATTTGTTATGTTAAAAAAAATTAAAACCTACGGATTTTTGTTTAGGTTGTAGCAAGTGGCCACACGGACGTATTACAGAAAGTAACACCTCTATCAAAATCAGTGTCTCTTCTATTGGATCAAATTATAGAACTGAGATCCAAATATCCGAAACTTGTTTTCCAATCCACTATTTTGAATTCTACAACCTGGAGATATTTACCTATCGAAACTTGGAGAATGATTAATCAGACTGAACTCTCTTGGGTCAACAAACTTGTAACCGAATATTTTCCAGATGAATCGCTCATGGGACAAGTACACAGGTTGTTTATCTTAAGATTTACCTTTTTGTGCAGGAACTATCTTGCAATAATTATTTACATTCGGAAGAATATTTGAAAAAGAATTTTTCTAATAGTAAAAACAAATTAAGGAACAAAAGTCTTTTTTTTGGGGATTCGCAACGTTGGCAATGTTGGTAGAAGACTCTTTGTTATAAGAGTTTAGAAATTGATAAAGTTTTTAATTATCTGCAGAATTTTCATAAACAAATTTACAGTTTAACTATGTTTTAATGAATAGGCAAAATTTTTCCATAGAATCAATTACAAATGATTTTCTGATGAATCTTTGTTATAATCTATGGAAAATTAAACAGTTGTTCATTATTTAACAATAGTTATGAAATTTAAAAAAAAAATCAAACCCCTTTTCTAAATGTAAATTAAGATGTCAAAGGGTCATCGGAAAAACATTTTTAGTCGATTCTTCGAAAAAATAGGGACTATTTATTGAAAAATAGACAAAATGTACATTTAATTGAAACAATAGTTAAAATAGTTAATAATTTCTGTCAATATTCAAAATTATCAATGAACGATAAGCCAAAATGTGAATTTGTTTATAAAAATTGGTTTGAAAATTGCCAAATCTTATCTATTATCAATAAATCTTAATCGAACTTTAATTCCTTACAGATCTTACATTAAATATAAGAATTTTAATCATCTGAAGGTTGCTAATCGGCTAAAAACCTCTAAAATCGGCTTATAACATATATTTGAAAAAAATCGATCTAGCGGTTATGGAGAAATTAATATTTTGCATTTTTCTATAAAACCCCCATAACTCATATGACAATTTTAAAAAGATAAAATCTTTTGAGAAATGTAGCCACGCATTATTTTGAGTTTATTCTAAAAATCTGGACTAAATTTTAACGGGGTAGCACATACATACTACGAGGGTGAATCAAATATTAACCGGAATTCTTTTTTAATATTTATTTATTTATAAAACAATACAAAAATACTATTGATTATTTTTCTACATAGT
>NC_046663.1:75209523-75220216 GCF_010883055.1 Belonocnema kinseyi
GACGTCGATTATGACTCACATTTTCCACACTTTCTCGTCCACTCTTAAACTTTTTGACCCAATCAAACACTTGAGTTTTAGACAGAGTATCATCCCCATACTCATCCTTCAATCGAGTCAAAATTTCGCACGGTTAAACGCTTTCTTTAGTTAAAATCTTTATTATAACCCGTTCTGCAACGGACGCTGGAACCTGTTGCTCACTCATAGCTGTACTGACGAATTGACATAGTCAAACAGCTCACCAAGCGTTTTACTCACTCCTAATACACTACATTACAAGAACCTACACTGTGAGAGTGCTTGCGATTGGCTAAGAAAAGTATTTGTAAAATTCCGGTTTATATTTGATCCACCCTCGTATATGCTATGACTTTTAGGACTAAAGACTTTTTCAAATTTTGGAGGCTACTAATTATCAATGGTTCAATTTTTAACGATTTCAGTTGGACTTGTTGCTTTCAATAATCCAATATAAAATTAATAACTTTAATTATTAGAGTTATAACATTATTTGTTTACAATTCTCAATTCACACACTATCTAATAATTAAAAATATAAATTTCAGATTGCAATTTTCCATATCCTAATTTCAAATATTTGAATTTTAAAACTTACAACTTGAAAAATTAAATTCTTCAATTTCGAATATTACAAATTTAAGACTGTTTTATTAAGATGTTTAAAGTTTTGAAACCTCACAATTTGAAGAAAATTTGAAAGTCTCTCGTTTTCAATTTGAACTTCTTCCATCTTTTATCTTACTATTCGAAATTTATGTAACCTCGGTTGCTTTCATTAAACATTTGGATTGCTCCAATTTTGATAACTTAATATTTTGCACAATTTATTTTTCATATTTAACTGTAAATGATGCCAAATGAAAGCCTTAAATTATACCTTGTTAAGTTTCATCAGTTTGAAACAAAACAATTTAGTACATTTTAATTTGAAACCTTTTTGCAAAAGAAATAAAATATTGTTTAATTTAAAATTCTGCATCTGGTATTAGTTCCTTTTTTATTCCATAATTGAAAAATTCTGTTTTAAGATATTCAAACCTAAATTATTTCAGTTTTAATTGTGAAATTTTGAAGGTTTCAACATTTTTCAGATTCAAGTGTGAAACCTGAAAGTCTTCGATTTTTTAAAGATTGAATAATCTATTTTAAATTAAAAATTTTCAGTTTAAAATTTTGGAACTTTTTTTCTTTGTTGATGAAACCTTGAATTTTGCAATTTCATAATTCTGTTTAGCAGGCTTACGATTAGAAATTTTTTTATTTTCAGGATTCTTGCAAGTTTTGGTAGAAGAAAGGATTGTAATCATTTTTTATATTTTTAACGCATTTTCAAAATCTTTTTTCTTTTTCAATCAGGGTACCTCAAGTTCTCACATCAGTCCTTGAACTTTTATCCGGAGGAGATATCTGGCAAAAACTTAGAGTTATTTACGAAGGTTCAAAAATAAAACCTCTTCTAACAATCGTTGAGGATCTGCCTAATCTCGCAATAACTCTCGTCGATACTTTTGTTAATTCCGAAAGAATTGGCGACTTTGCTGAACAATTTTTTTCTGGCAAAGTAAAGCTTTGCGATATAGACAGATATTTAATACCACCGAATTTTGTAAGAAAGAAAGGAATCCTCTCGAGCATCACAATTGTGTGTCAAAAAATAATAAATGGTGAGAAACTTAGAGCTGAGGATTTTTTGCCGTTGGACTTTTATGCTGAGGTAATTACTATCTTATCAAATCTTAATTTATTACTGAAATTTCAAAACATTTGATAGATTTAATGAATTTTGTATCAAATTTTTATGATTAAAATCTTAAATTTTATTAATTTTCAATCATATTGAAATATATATTTTCAGAAAAATCGTTTGTACGAGATTCGAAGTAACTCAGGACAAGAAAATTTTACTGTATATAACAAAACTTACCTTATGGAAAAAATTTACAAATTTCAAACGACTTTAATACGAAGTATGTCAGAGGGCTTCACCGATGTTAAAATCCCGACATGGTGGTCTTCATTTGAAGAAGGAACTTTAAAAGATTTTCTTCTAAAATACAGAAGTAAAGATTTGAGAAAATTAGCTCATTCTTCCGTGAAAAAGTCTATCACTGTTCTGCAGAATATCTTGAATTCCACATCTTTAAAAAAGTAAGTATTATTGTAATATATTTTTTACAAAAGAACAAATCTAATATCTTTTAAGAAAAATTTTAATTTCTCCAAATTGATTTTCAGTAACTGTACCTGGTGCAACACACTTCTTGTAGAAATTTTAAATTCTCAACTAATACGACATGCAGATTATTCAAAATTAATATGTAAATTGAGTAAGATGAAAGTGGTGGAGATTCATGATACGATGCTAAAAGACTTTTATTGGAACAAAACTATCAATATGGTAGGATGTTGAATAATTTGATGACTATCCTTATTTTTGAGAATTTTGTTATCTCGAACGTTATTATATTGAATATATTTCTTCAGATCAAGCACTATGAATATCTAAATAACAAGAAAACACTCAAGAGTTTAATGGGCACATTAGAAAATACTTTGCACTACGTAGCAGATATCATTGTGGATCATCAGAATGCTACTTATCACAAAGAAGTTCACGAATGTTTTTACAAATTTGTCGGTGGACCTTCGTATTCAAGACCTGGATTGTTAGTAAAAAATTATTTTAAATAGAAATAACTTTCTCAATGTATTAAAAAAAATGTAATCGAAACTTAAAATCTATTTCTTAAGGTATATCACTATGATGATTGGAGTTCTCGATTCAATTGAGAAAAACGTACATTTGGTGGATACGGCAACTAATCATCAACACATTAAAAAGTTATCAAACCTGGCAGAGAAATACGTACCGATTTGGAAGCCTCTTCTTGAAGTTGTTCAAGTCGTAGATAAGGAAACTGTAAAGCATATGCTTCCAGATGCCAAAATCAATGTAAATTTGTTGTCAGGTGAAGAAGAAAGTACTCTATGTCATCCTCCAAAACGATGCCAAAATGCAACAGTTCTCTATGAAATTCTGAATAGAAACAAGTCTAAAAAACTACTTCTCTTCAATCCAAAAACTTCATCTTACGATTCCATAGATGAGGTATCTGCATTGCTTGCTAAGAGTATTAATTTTAAATTAATTGACCAAAAACTTTTACTCTGGAGAAGAGAGGCTGGCTGGGATCTTGAGTGGTTAAAGAGCATTTTGAGACACTTATCTGCGGTTATGGAGGAAGGAGGAAGTTTGTTTGATGTGGTTAGCAAAGTAGATTTTGAAAATGTTTCAAATGCTCTTGGTGTTCCGGATATTGTGGATGATGTTGTCAGTATCGTAAATGGAAAAACCATAGATAAACTCTTTGATGGGTAAATAAAAATATATTTAATTTATCATTTTGTTTTGTCGCCTTTTAAGAAATTTTATTTATAATGATTATTCTGTAACAGATTGAATGAAATTCTTGATGACGTTGATCCCTTTATCGGAGATCCTGTGATTAGAGAAGATCTGAGAAGTATGGTAGAGGCGCTTGAATCGATGGAAATATTCAAGAATCTTGGACTTTTGAACATGAAGTGTCAGTATCATTTACTCCCTCTATTTTTAGAATAATCAAAAATTCAATTAAGACATATTTTAATTTTAGATGGAGTGCAAGACATGTTCAAAAACTGGGACGTTCTCAGAAAATATTTAGTTGAACAAGCAGGTCTTTCAAATGCTGCATCAAGGATTATGAGTGAATCTAAAGTCGATATGATTTCCGTATTCTTAAAAGAACGACGTGCCTTGGATTTGAAAGATACAATTTGTTCCCCTGATAAGCTAAGTGAGATGTTGAGTTTTGATCAGAGCCACGTTACGGCTGAAGAAGTTAGTTCTACTTTGTGTGAACTGAATAGTGAACATACACAAAATATGATGATCACTCTCATCACGAATCTCAACTTTGAATATATCTTCAAAAACGTAATGTTTTGTTATATAACTTATTTTTTTGTGCTAATCTATCAATAGTAAAAGATTATTTCTAAAGTTGATCTAACAATTGTTTGCATTGCAGCTGATGACAGCGAATGTTAAAAATATTTTGAGGAACGCTAATCTGACCGAAGCTGATGGGAAAGATGTTTTGGAAAATATCGGGGTTGCTGCCGAACTTGTGCCATTCTTCAAGGAGAAGCTCACATCCAGTATTTCTTCACCGTTAACTGCTGCTAGTACAAATTCTTCTGATTTGATGTCCAGTGAGTTCTTAATATAAATTGATTAATTACAAGGCAGAAAACATTTCCTTGAAATGTAAGAAATTTAACAATAATCCAAATTATTAATTTAGACGATCAGTTTCTTGGAGAAGCCAGTAAAATGTTGTGTAGCAGGCCATTAGTAGAAGAAGGTGGTCAGTTTTACAGGGTGATTAAATCAATCGAGGATAATACAAAAAACTATAACGAAAGAGAATTAAATTCATTACCAAGTGAGTTGCTATATTTCTATTAATGAATCTTTATATTGAACTAAAATCCATTTATTTTCTGTGTATTTAATAATCGTCTGTCTACAGCTGAATTTTGCAGAGACATCTATAAGAGTGTTTTGAGTATGGCTGGTGGAAAAATCATCTGGTCTTATGTAAAGCCTTTATTACGAGGTCGTATACTTTATTCTCCAAACACCACATTAATCCAGGAAGTTATGCAGCTTTCAAATCAAAGTTTCTGGGAGCTGGACAAATTCGCAGGTTTAATGAATAGTTTTCAAAAAACCCTTGATTCCATCGGTCGTCTGACAGACATGGGGGATAGTTTAAAGGACCTACAGGACATTATATCTTCTGACGTTATGAAGGTTGCCCTTAAATCCATGAGCGGGGAAAACGTTAATGTCGATTTTTCGAGTCTTGATTTGAGTGAGGTAGCTTGGCAGTTAAAGAAAAACAATCGGTAATTTAAATTTTAATTTTGAATATACTATTTAAATCTGAATTACCGCTTGATATACTAGTTGTTTCTTAATTTCTGTTTCAGATTAGTAAAAATGATCGGGATGTTGAACGAATTGATGGACTGTGTCCTCCTGGACCGCCATGTAGGATTCTTAACAGAAGAAGAACTCGAAAAAGAAGCTGAAAGATTAATGGAGACAAAAGAATTTCTGGCAGGTGTCGTCTTTCTTGAAGATTCTGAACGCCATAAGAGATCTTTAGAGTACGATTTGCCTTATAATGTTACGTATAAAATAAGAATGGACGTTGACTACGTTCCATCGACTAGAAGACTGAAGAATCAGTTTTGGCTTCCTGGACCAGAGGGTGATTTCTTAGAGAATATGAGATATGCTCGAGGATTTATCCAGATTCAAGATTCCATTGATAGAGCGATTATTAAAGTAAAGTCTCAGTCTAGTCAAGAATGGATAACAATGACTCAACAGATGCCTTATCCTTGCTGGAAATATGCTCCGTGAGTGATAAAATAGACAACTCAAAGTAATTGTATCTTTTTGATTATATTAGTTGACTTCATATTTATACTAGGCATTTCATTATAGATTCCAGTCTACATTGTACGAATCTCAAGGTCTTATTATTTGTTTCTTCTTCGCCTTAATGATGTGCGTTGGAGCTTCTGTTAGGCATATGGTCTGGGAAAGAGAATCTCAAAATGCAATGGTACTTATTGCTATCAAGTTTAATTATTAATTTTATTTTTTCGGATATATTTTATAAAAAAAAATTGTCTCAGGTTATGAGTGTGATGGGATTGAAACCATGGAGGAACACTTTTGCCTGGTGGATAACATCCTTCATCGAACTATCCATAGTAATGTCGTGTATCGCTTTAATACTCATCGCTGGAAAAATCCTTCCTAAATCTGATCCGGTGTTGGTTCTCGTTTTATTTTTTGATTATATTTTTTCAATTGTAGCATTCTGGTAAGTCTTTAATTCAGAGTTCATCTATTATTAATGGATGATATATTGTTTGTTGATATAAATTAATTGTTTTAGCTATATGATATCAACCTTGTTCAGTTCAGCGAGTTTGGCTGCTGTGACGTCTGTAGTTATGTTCTTGTTGACCTACATGCCTTATATTATAGTCATTGCTATGGAAGCTAGTATGAGTCTTGGTTACAAATTATTTATCGTAAGTGTTAACTAATTTCTTTTTTTATTAATGAAAGCTGAGATTTCTAATTTGTAAATTCTATAAGCAGTAATAAATTTTTTAATTCTCTTCTAGTGCCTAAGTATGTCGACCAGTTTTTCATATGGATGTCTCTACGCTGTACGAAGAGAAGTCCAGGGTACTGGATTGACCTGGGCTACAATTTGGGAAGAGTCCAGTCCTGGTGATCCAATGTCATTGGGTTTGATGCTCACAATGATTTTCATAGATGGTTGCATTTACGCCCTAATCGGTTACCTAGTGACTAGGTATACAAATTCAGGTAAAGGAAAGAATTTAATTAACAGAAATAGTTGTAGTTAACATCTTTCAAAGCATCATCCATCTTTATGTTGGTGAACATATTTCTGATTTATCATCTCCTCAAAGATTTCGTAACAGAAAATGACTTTGAAATATGATCATCTGATTTTCAAACATTTATCATTCATGTGACGTCCGTTTTATTCATGTGTATCTGTTAATAATTTCGACACTTGCAATCAGATTTTATTCCAAGGTGAAGAATTGACTATTATTTAAATTCGCCTGGTGTTTTGCACAATGTGTATCGGGATAGAGTCTTAGTTAGAAAAAATGAAGTTGAATATCAATGTTGAATAATCTTGAAATCAGTCCTGATTGCAAAAATGATATTGGAAACTCATTGATCATTGTCTTTTGTCACTGATTGGTGGAAGATGCAGTTGATAATAATATTTAATTAATATACTTAACGTCACAATAAGTGTTTGGCATTATTTTCACTGAAGGAAGAATCGTGAGATCGTATAAGAGAGTAAGTACTGTTTGTCCAAAGTTAACTACTTCCAGGCAAGGGTTTTCATGGATTGCGATCTCGCAGTTTGTGGTGGGATAACAACCGTGCCCTCTACGGCCGGTCCGACTATCTCGCCTTCATCAACAACCTTTATTTCACTAACGACGTTCTACATCCTTCAGGCACTTATCAAGGTATCGAGGTTTCATCCTCATGCTTGCTCTTTAAATTTGAATCAGTGAGATTTTACTGTTTATCAATTAAAATCCTTACTTATTTGATTCAGTGACTCATTTCAAGATATTTGAATTAGTGAGATTGCATTTTGAATCCATGAAAATTCTTATTGATTTGATTCAGTGACACATTTTTTACTGATTCAAATTTAGAGAGTGCTCAGTGCTCACTGCATGGTTCGGAGTTTTAGAAATAATCTTCACTTTTTATCAAGTGAATTTTTCTGCTATTGCAATTTTAATTATTTGATATTTTAATCATTCTTTTCGTATACAGAATAAGTTCGTGAAGTTAGAGGCACTTGAAAGGCCGAATTTCTATTTCAGATAATTTTGAAAAAGAAATTTCATTGCGTTCCCAATTAATAACCTTCAAAAACGAAAATGTTAAATTTCTAAATTCTAAAAAAATGTTCATACTCTGAACCATTATTTTTATTTCGATCTCTCAATTTTTATGAACTTTCATTGCTTGTTCATCAATATTATTTCATGTCTAAATAATTATTCAATATCATGCTGTAGTTTCAATATGACACCTTCTTTGTTACGTCAAATTAATTTGGGCTTTAATGGGATAATATTTTGGTGAAGGCACTAACATTTAAGAAAAATATAATACATTTTGTTGAAGATAATACTGTTTTCATGGAAGATTGGTATTAAAACTAAACAGTTTTCAGAATTTTGCTTCAAAAATATTCAATTTTGAACCCTTTCAATTTTAACTTTTTTTTAAACGGATTATGAAGGTTATTATTTTTAAATTGTAAAATTATTTGAATGTGAAACCAAATTCCTATCCAGCTTTTTCTAAAATTAAAAAAGACTGTTTTGTTTCTATTCTTGAACATTTTTGTTATTCCTGAAAGGTTTTCTTTTTTACTTCTGACTTATTGTAAATATTTATCCATGATAACTTTATTTCATACACAATATTATTTAAAAATGTTGGCTACCAGCTTCTGAAAAATGGATAATCACTATTATCTGTCCAAAAAATATAGGCACCTCGATTTTTGTACAGATTTTCAAGAAAATCTCAGCAGAAAAAAATTCTAAGAATATGAGACAACATGTATGTTACAGTTGATGGTTTTGCCAATATTGATACAGATTTTCAAAATGTTCACATGATTAACGATTATTTTCTGTCGAATGAAAAGTGAAATAGTACCATAATCATATTATCATTTCCGAATACTCAACGTTGAATAGCTCTAAGTCACTGAAAATAAATTATGAAAATTCTGAAAAAAATATATGGCTTCGTTGATCCTTTCTGTCCAAAATGATGAAATTTAGAGCCAAAAATAATTATTTGTTAATAAGTTGTTAACAAAAACGCAGGGAGGTGTCATCTCCGAAACTAAGGAACGCACAGAGATGATTCTTGAAGAAAATTGTACATTTTTGGCTTTTGACAGTGTTATATGTATTTTCAACGAGCAAAAAGTTGCACTTGGATGTTTAAAAAATTATTTTTTTTTGCAAAAATACAAAAGACTTTATGGTAATCGAGGCAACCGCATTCTCATCAGGGCACTTTGCGGGCGCTACTGTCACGCGTGCAATACGACCTCCTCTCGTATTCAGACTGTTTAAACAGTTCCTAAGTCCTGATGCAAAAAAGGGCTACAATTGCCTCGATTATCGTTAAGTCTTTTTTATTTTTCCCAGAAGAAAATAGTTTTTTAAACATCCAAGTGCAACTTTTTGCTTGTTGAAAATACATGCAACACTGTCAAAAGCCAAAAATGTATAATTTGCTTCAAGAATCATCTCTGTACGTTTCTTAGTTTCGGAGATGACACCTTCCTGCGTTTTTGTTAACAACTTATTAACAAATGATTATTTCTGGCTCTAAATTTTATCATTTTGCACGCGAAAGATCAGCGAAGCCATATATTTTTTCAAATATTCATAATTTATTTTTAGTGACTTAGAGCTATTCAAAGTTGAGTATTCGGAAATAATAATATGATTATGGTGCGCATATTACCTTATATTTTTAGAATTTTTTTCTGCTGAGATTTTCATGAAAATCTGTACAAAAATCGAGGTGCCTATATTTTTTGGACAGACAGTAGCAGAATTTGTTTTTTTGCGATTTGTTTAATGAATTTCAAAAAGGCTTGATGCAAATCTGTGCAGAGTTAGCTGAGGTATCCAATACAGGTTTGTGCAAAATGCATTGTAGATGACTATGAAACAATTTTTTTTTATATAAGTTGTTTTTAGTTAAAAAGAAATTAATTAAGCCTAAAAAATTCAAGATCACTCTATGAAAATAACACAAAACTGACAACTCTTGGTCTTAAAACAAAGTACCATTGTTTTTTTATTTTCTTTACTTAAAGTTCATGGAACTGAAAAATATATCGAAATTTTTAAAATCTACTTTGCTTATAAAATGCCAATAAGACACTGACGAAAGTTCATGATCCTTTAAGTGAATCTTTCTTGAAATCTAGATGAAGAGACGGACTCGAGCAGTTTGACAGTGAACGAGATGCAGGTTGGCGTAAGTTTCGAAGGAGTTCGTAAAGTCTATCAAACTGAACAGGGCTTTCGTGCCGCTGTGGACGATTTCACATTGAAGCTTTGTGAAGGTGAAGTGACAAGTCTTTTGGGGAGAAATGGTGCTGGAAAAACTACAATTATGTACGTAATAGCTTTAAGCGGCCTTACATAAATTACGTAAAGTTCTTTTTTTGAAAATTTGCATTTAGTGATTCATTAACAACTAAATAAGTAAATTTTTAACCCAAAGAGATCAATTTTCAAGTAAAAAAGGCGAATGTTGAAGAGTTGAATTGTCCGCCCTAAAAGATTTTTCTGTGAGTAAAGAAAAAAGATTCCATTACAAATGTATAAAGCATGGTTCCCAAGAAAGGTTTGGAGAATGTTTGTGAAAATTTTCGCATCATCTTTATTTAATTAATTAAATAAATTAAATTTCTCACGAAAATTCTCGGAACCTTCCTTGGGAACTTTCCTTGACGCGCGGATATTCGGCTACTTCTAGGAACTTTCCTGGAACATTTTTTGCAATTTTTCGAAGATTACATTGAAATGTTTCAGGAGTGTTTAGGGAAACTTTAATGTTATCCAGAGAAGAATAACTTTCTACTGAAACATACGAATTTTCAACAAAAAATATAAATTTTTAACCAGATATTCATTTTTCTATCAAAAAAGAAGAAATTAAAAAAAATGAAATAATTTTTTAATGGAATAGTTGAATTTTTAAATTAAAAAAGAAACATTTTCCGTATGAAAGTAAAACAGTTAAATTTGCCCCAAAATAATTAATTTTCAATAGAATAGAAAACCAAATTTCTACAAAAGAGTTGAAATTTTTACCAAATACCAGGTGTATACATATGAAACCGGTATTGCCATCTACCGGCCAGTAGGCACACTTGTAGGCACTGTCGGAACTTACCATTTGTGCTAATTGGCGTAT
>NC_046663.1:75220316-75230423 GCF_010883055.1 Belonocnema kinseyi
GCGAGGGCGCATACTTTGAATAAAATATTTGTTATCATTCTCTTGAAATAATTGTGTTTTTTTCTTGAAAAAATACCGGTTTCATATGTATACACCTGGTATTTCAATTTTCAAGCTAAAAATTCAATATTTCTATTTAAAAGTTTAATTTTTGATCCAAAAGTCAATTTAAAGTTAAATCGTTAAATTGAATACTAAATAGATAAATTTTCAAATTAAAAAATTAAGTAAAGGTTGTGTTTCGAGTAATGCGTATTGATATTACCATGGGATTATCAGACATATTGTATATTTCTTTGTGGACTGTCACGCATGATGAATTTCTGATTCTTCACCCAAAAATGATGAAATTTCTACAAAAAGAGATAAAGGTTTAAGCAAAAAAGTCTAATTTTCAACAAAATAGTTCAATCTTACACAACAAAAATTTTAGCCGACAAAGAAAAAAATCGCAATCAAATTGTTGAATTTTTAAGCTAAATATGCGAATTTCAACCAAAAAGTGTAATTTTCAACCAGAAAGAATGGCTTTTTAACAATATTGCTGATTTTTTTAACAAAATGATTAAATTTTGTACGAAATAACAAAATTTTTATCAAAAAAAAAGTTCATAACAAGAAATTCAATACATTTTCAACCGAGAAGAATAAACTTTCATGCAAAATCAATTGGGTTTTCTTATTGGGTTCTGTGAAATCAGTTAGCATTCAAGTGTATAAACTATAAAACAAAGAAAGAATGTGTAGCCTGCGCTAAATAAATAGGAATTTTCATAATTAATATACTGAAGAATAATGGTTTCAATAAACATCGAAGTTCATTTTTTATAATTTAAAAATATTAGGTTAGAAAAACTGGAAATTTTGTTCCAAAAATGAAGTTGGTTTTCCATTTCACACTTTTTAATTTTATAAATATTAGTAACATTGTGAATGACCGCTGATTTGTTTCTTGATTTATTATTTCGTGAATATATAACCATTACATTAAATACTATTACTAATATTACTAGTCATAACTAATATTAATAGGTGAACTAAAAGCAATACTGTTTGTGACAATTATAAACTTTTGTTACATTTCATGTACTAGGTAATTACGGTAAAAATTTGATTGCGCTGACAAACAATAAAATTGGTTTAACTTCTGTTTATTTACTGATTTGCAGACTTGATAATATCTTACGTAGGATATGGGTTTTACTAGTGACCCCACACCCCATTTAAGTTAGCATAGAAAATCTTTTATCCCCCCTCTCACTCAAAGAAGACTTGACGTAATTTATGCATGACCCCAAATGGATAGCAAATTAAATTTTAACACTTTTATATTATGTAACGCATCCCTTACTTCATTATCTCACTAATGATCGCTTCTGATACGAGGTTTATTAATAATTAATCTTCGTTACATTCTCTCTCTTTAGAAAACTTTTGACTGGAATGCTCGCCCCAAGCAGCGGTGAGATTCGCCTTAATGGAGAGGATGGTTCTAAACCTGATATAGGAGTTTGTCCCCAAGATAATGTCCTCATTCCAACCTTAACTCCTCGAGAGCACATGACATTCTACGCAAAATTGAAAAAACCCATTGATCACTTGGAAATGAATAAAAATGTTGATGCGTACGTTCAAAAAATTAATTATTAAAAATGTATGCATTTACTAGGGTGGTCCAAAAAAGTCTTTTCTTGAAAAGTAAAAAAGCTTTTCGATTGATTGAAAATAGAAGTCAAATAAGTAAGTTTTCCCCTAGAACAATTGTCAGGTAACAACTGCCGCTGCAGTTTTTACCTGACAAGTTGTTTAGATTTTCCAGAACAGTTTTGGATACATGTAATCCCAAAAAAGTGATATATCTTGAATTGAAAGCTTTTAAGTTTCTAATATACCAATTTAAAAAAATGCAGAAATAGCCTGCTAGAAATATTATGCTGAAAAATATGCCGAATAGAAACCACTAACTCATACAAAAAAGAAATCATTTCAAATTATCTATAGACGTTAAAAATAAAAATAAGAAATTTATTTCCATTTTGTTCATATAACTCAGATACACATCCTAAATAATGATACTAATAATAATTTCCTTCATTTGCTGCTACGCATATCAAAAATTATGCAAAGATGAAGATCACTTTTCGAATTGGACGCAGTTTTTAGCTTAATCATATTTGAGGCAGCACTTAGAATCATCCGAGCGAGTTTCTCTAGGCGTCAAATTTCATTACTTGACGTATAACCTAGAAAAGTCGAAAAACGCTTTCGATTTTCAAGAAAAGCCTTTTTTTGAACCACCTTCGTATTACTTGGACCCTATTACAGTAAAACTCTGAATCTGTGGCCGTTTTGAGGCTGACGGTGGTCAACCGGAGAGAGTTCCGCTCCGGATGTAAACGCTTCTGTCAGGTCACGCATGAGTGGCCATTGCCACACCCCCGCAGCTCCTTTTACTTCTACTTGTGTCGCCTTGTCAATTCTCGGAAGAACTATATCAGGGGGGCCTACCTCAGAGTTTAACTGTATTTCTGTCCGTTTTAATTCTTTTCTATCTCTTTCACCAACGAAAGGAAATCCATAGGAAATATTTATAAAATAGTTAGAGAAGACTTGATCTAACCGAAAATTTTAAATTCTAGAATGTTGGGATCGTTGGAGTTGGGTCGTCAGGAGCATGAGCCCGTTTATCGTCTTTCTGGAGGAACAAAACGACGTTTGTGCGTCGCTCTCGCTTTCCTGGGATCACCGAAACTTGTGATCTTGGATGAACCTGGTGCAGGAGTTGATCCAGCAGCGAGACGTAGGATTTGGCGGTTAATCGATCAGCACAGGATTGGCAGAACAGTCCTTCTGTCCACTCATCATCTGGACGAAGCCGACATGTTAAGTGATACGGTAGTAGTGATGCACAAAGGAAAAATTCTGCATGCTGGGTCTCCTTTGACTTTGAAGATGACCCTCAGCCAAGGATACAAAATACATGTGTCTTTCCCTACTAAAGAGGGAATAAACTCCTTTAAAAATAGATCCTTTGAAAGTATTTCTCCTCTTGTTAAGAGTGTTATTTCCAATGCATACGTGAGAGAAGTATCCAGCTCTGAAGTGCTTGTGGTTTTGCCCTTCTTAGGAGTCAATGGCACGAATAATGAGTAGGTCGAATTTACTTGAATGTTAAGTGATTTGTGATGCGGGAGTTAATTATCTATTTTTTATATTCGCATCCTTATTAACTTTTACCTCAGTCTGTCATTTTTCTGAACTTCGCGCGACTTGAGAATTCTAAGGTTTTAAATATGATTGATCATGTTTAACTAAAATGGTAAGGGCACTGGCAAGGAAGATGTGGCTAGAATACTTTATTGGCTCAAGCGGTAAGCTGAAATTTTTTGTCCGTTTCGAGAAAAATATTTTTAAAACGTGGAATCAGTTCATATAGGTTGTAAATAATAATAATCCTCGTAGCTCACCGGCAAGGTTCTTGAATGATAGGCGGAAAGTTGTGAGTTCAAGTCTTGCCTTCATCACTTTTTTCCAATTTCGTTTTAAATTGATTTTTATTTCTATAAAAGCACATGGGAAGGATGCTTTAGTTTTAAGGTAAAATGCTCACTCCGGCTACCTTCTGAAACCTCATAAAATGAAAAAGAAATCATGAGCATGAATGATATATATCTGAAGCTTAATTTTTCTGAAAAAAGATCTACTCACTGCGCTCCACTGGGAAACGACCCACAGAACTTCCGATTTCTAGCCGGGTGTTTTTCCAATTAGGCTATTAGAGAGATCAAGAGAAAAATCCTTTTTCAGAAATATACACTATCTCAATCCAGGTGTTACATTTACGATACGAGTAATTTAAAGGAATCTATATTATCACAAGAGGTAGTTACTATCGATCATTTTAGATGTCATTCCACAATCCTTGATATTAGAAATCAAAATTGTCGATCAAGTTCATTCTTCACATAATAGAAAAAAATTAACGTCATTTCTAAATAGACGGAAAATAAATTACAGAAATTTTTTAATTTAACTTTTCTCCAAAAGATCTACTCACTTCGCCCACTTCTGAAAATAGATTTTACTCTCCATCTCTCTAATATCATAATTGAAAAAGGACCCGACCGGAAATCAGAAGTTCTGTGGTTGCTTTCCCAGTGAAGCGAAGTAAGTAAAACGATTTCTGTTATTTAAAGAGTTAACTTGATTGATAATACAGATTCATTCGAATAACAAATAATAATAATAATAAATAATAATAATAATTTTAATAAAGTTGGTTAGACACTCGGACTTCACCTCAGAGGTCCGGGGTTCGATCCCTGAGCCGGTATCTCTGGAAATTTTTCAATGTACCTTTACCGAGGTTCTGGTGGTTCGGAACCCACCTTAAGCTGTAGCTCCTTCCATCGTGTACTTGACTGCAACCCAGTCTGTCAATGATGGGGTAAAAAACAGGCTTTGTCCTATAAGTCTGGGCAGACTGCTTTCATCAGAGCACTTAATTGTATTATAAAAATGCGTCCGTGACTGATGATATGTACCGGGACAGCCCCGTGCAAAATGATCAAATAAAAAAAAATCCAACTCTAAGCTCTAAGAAAGCATCTACAGATGACTTTTGTCACCTCTAACGCTCGATTATAGCGGTAAAAGAAAAACTTCAAACTAAACTAAGTTTGTACGTACATCTTCGCAAAATATTTCAAACATCGTATTAAATTTACTTATGGCATTAAAAATTAGTTTTTCGAACATCTTTTTAAACTTTCTTTTAACGTATTTCCTTGTTAATATATGTTGTGATTGTTTTGATAAATTGTTGCCAAATATTTTTCTGCTTCAGTCAGAAGTTTCCTGAAATAATTCTTTTTGCTTCCTCATAAAAGCTTTGTAATGGTTTCGTGGTTTTGTAAATTTATTTAATTAAATGTTCCTCAATTAAAAAATTTCGAATACAATTTCCTAAGCAATGTCCGGATGTGTGTGGATGTCACACTTTTTTGTGAAATAATATCTTGAAACTGACCAAAGGATTTATAAAAATATTAATTGTACTTTTCTAGCACTTCATAATATTTTAAAAATTGGTCTTTTACAGTAAAACTTTTTTCATTAACGTAATTCAAAGTTGATGCAAAAATATGAAAGATTCCTTTGTTCGAGGCGAATCGATTGACCTATAACATTTATACATTTTATTGAACAGTAAAGATTTTATGTTAATTTAGATTATATTAAAAATCGATTTTTATAGTAAAAATGTTCTCATTTTCATAATTTAAAGTTAATGCGAGAATAGAAAGGATGTGTTTATTCGAAACGAATCGATTGACCTATAATATTGATAATTTTATTGAAGAGTACGAAAGCTACGGTAATGCATAATATTTTGAAATACGGTTTTTGATAGTATAACTTTTTTCATTAACATAATGAAAAGTAGATACAAGAATGTAAAAGATTGATTGGTTCGAGGCAAATCAATTGACCTATGATATTAATACCTTTCATTGAAGAATAAGAAAGCTATGGTAATGCATAATATTTAAAAACATGGGTTTTTAAATTAAATATTTTCCCATTAAAATAATTCAAAATTGATGCAATAATAGAAAAAAATACCTTATTCGAGGCAAAATCAATTGACCTATAATATTAATACACTTTATGGTACAGTAAGGAAATCATGATCATGTATAATATTTGAAACTTCTATTTCAAACAGGAAATTTTTTTTATCGAAATAATTTAAAGTTGAAGCATGAATAGAAAGAACTTCTTGATCATATCATACATTTTCAAATATAATAATTCTGACAGACTGATAGAGATTGCATTGATATTTTGATAGTCACCAATTTTGTTATGCCTGAGAATAATAATTCTGACAATAATAAATCAATAATATAACAATAATATTATTTTTTATTTTATTCCCTTTTCCAGATAAAAAATGGCCGTTTCAAGTACAAAATTTGATTTGTATGATTTGTCTTTGTATTTAAAAAAATTTGCTTATATTATTTTGTAATCTTGTATTTTTTGTAAATTCATATTTTTAAATTGATCCTAATGAAAACTTTAGTTTGTGTAATATGTAAAAAATCACTAATTCTTCATAGAGGAAGCAAATACATTTTCTATCGGGAAGCAAAGTGCTCGTGAAATGAAGATCATATCATTATAAATACAAGCAAAGTGGAAACACTCGAGATAAATTTCACAACTAGTTTTTTTATATACTTAATGATAAATGATTAAAATATACTTCCATAGGCTTATTAATGTTAAAACTGACCAAATTATTGCAATAATATATATTTGTGCGTTATTTCTCATTTTTATCATTCAAATCTGCCACTTGGCGATAAGTAGGCGTTTTGTCCTAACTGTTTCTATAAGAAAAGTAAATGGACAGGATTTCAAATGAAAAAATAATCTAATTGAGGGGGTGAGATTTCAACTCGCAACTTTACACCTATCAGTCAAGATCAATACAGATGAGCTACGAGAATTGATCAAAGGATTTTTCTTATAATCCATATCAATTGCTTGATAATTTTTAAAGTTATTTTTTTCTCGTACTGGATAAAAATCGCATCTTATCACTTTGGTAAATAAGTTTCCCACTAATAAACTTTCAATTATGAAAATACGTATGGAAAAAAATCACGTTTGGCCCTCTATCTTCAATGTATAGGTTGAACGTTATCAATGACAGGCCAAGGTGAAATTGAATGCGAATGCGAATGCGAATGTGAAAATACGCAATTCCACCCCTGATCTGTAAACTAGTGACATGTTCATATTTTTTGTTTTTATCAAATAATAATAATAATAATAATCGATTTTGCTTGTTTTAAGTATTGCAGCAGCAGCTAAAGTCCTCGAGGACAATAAGAATGTAATAGGGTTTACACACTTCTCTCTAGAATGTGACACCTTGGAAAGAGTTTTCCTGGACCTTTGTTCTGATGCAGAAAATGGATCAGTTTTGATGAGAGCTAGTCAGGACAGCGTCGCTACCAGGCAATCAAACGGTATCGGTAAGTTACAGTATTGGGAAAAAAAAGTTTGATCGGTGAATGGCGAGATTCTGTATCCCATTTTCCTTTTATTCAAATCCATTCCCCTTCTATCCATTCGATTCTCTTTTATTTACTCAGCGGCAATTCAAAAATTACTTTGCACTGTCAGGGTGAGGCGCAGGATTTGTGACGATACATTATGAAGGATGGGGGGGGGGGGGTATAATGCAGCATGTTATATCAAACATGGAAAATATAAATGTGAATAACAATTGTTTAAAATGTGAAAACAATGAAAATTAGTGATTGTATGGTACAGCTAAAGCCCCCTTTTCCCGTTGTTTCGCTTAAAAGTGATCTAAACTAAAATAATCAAATAAGAATAACCGACCTTGAGCAGAGGCGTAACTACAACCGTGTAGGCCCCACCGCAGAAATGTTTAGGGGGCCCCTCTTATAAAATTAAAAATCAAACAGCGTATAAGTGTAACTGAAATATATTCAAAGAAATAAAATATCTCACATAGTTCTTTTTATAATATATTACAAATTATATATTATTTCAGACAATTTAAATCATAAATGATACATAGTTCTGAATTAAAAATTAGTATTGCACCGTTAAAAAAAATTATCTGCACGTTGCTATATTGCAATTCGTCTCGCTTTCATTTTTACAAACTTATTAATAACAATTTTGATACCGAATTATTTTGCATCATTAAGTTCGAATGTCAGTAGAGATATATTTAAGAATCGACCTTGATGCATTCTATTACGTAAATAGGATTTTATAATTTTTAATTTGCTGAACGTCCTTTCGCAAGCTGCTATACTGTAACATGCCCAGTTAAATAAATTCTTAAGGGATTACTTCTGAAAAATCGCTTTTTATGAAGTTGTATTTAATGAGTGAAGTGCCGAAAACATCTTTTACAGTTGACGTCTCATTAAACTCGTTAATTTTGAACTTGCCATTAACTATTTTAAAATCCTCATGATATTGAATCTGGAATTTCACAATGTATGAACAATGTCTAATTAGGCCTTAGACATCTTAAGATGTGATTAAAAACATTGGTTTTTAGAAATTCTTCTCTAATATCAAAATGCTTCTTACGCTTTGGTTTCTGTTTTTCTACAAATACTGGTTCGATACCCCATTTTTTAAATATTTGTGTAGCTTCTTCCTTACAATTCTCATACTTAAGTGTGTACTTTTTCCAATGCAAAATTTATGGGTATAACAAAACAATAAATAGATCAAAAGTACTGTTCCTTATGTTTTTGGGTGAGCTAAATTCGAATCCGTCGTCAAAATTTGAATATTTTGAGTTCAAAATTAAATATGGCGGTTTTTGTATACAAAAAAAAGTGAAAAATGTTTGATTTTTTAATTTTTATAATTTTTTTCATACATAAAACGCGTTAATATCTTAAAATTTCTTCAACCATCGGTGCACAAAATTCTTAAAATTTAACAGAAAATTTTTATATACATATTTTTTCTTCCAAATGGCGGACAAAATGCAAAAATACCCCAAAAACTGGTTTTTTCCATCATCTTTGTTTTTGTCAAAAACTTCAAAGTTTAAAAAGAAGTTCCATAAATTAAAAATGTCTTGAAATTAACGATAGAACACTGAAATTATTTCAAATTTTTGAGAAAAAATTTTTGATTTTTCAAAAAATCAATAATTTGAAATTTGCAAAAAAATGTTTCAAAAAATCTGAAAAAATTCAAGAATATTCTTTGACTAATTCTAAGACATTTTTATTCTTGGAAAATTTGTACTAAAGCCTATAGATTTTGGGAATGAATTGATCAAACTTCATGCGAATTCTTTTCGCATGAAGTTTGATCAATCTATAATCTTTAGAAAAAAATGTTCCACATATGAACGACAGTAGACTCAATTTTTTTAATTTCAAAAAAGAAAAATATCCTATTGAGCATAGATCATAAGTTATGAACTCACCAATTTGACCATTCACGATTTATTTTTTGTAGTAAATGACTTGTCTCCAGTTTTTCAAAATAAGTTGATTCAGTATGAATCCAAAGAAGCTGGTTTCGTCAAATGATCTGAATTTTATTTTTTTATGGGTTTTCGCAGTATTTGGTCTATTTTAGTGTTTTTAAGAGCACTTCATTCTTTGATGCAATGGAAAGCAAAGATCCAGGCCAAATCACGAAGCATTTCTTTCAAGTAACCTTTGTAGATAAGTTCACGTAAAAGTATCTAAACGCTGAAATTTAACATTTTTACCGTCGGAAAATTAATTTATGCATACGCGGTTGAGCATTTACCTAGCGAAGCTCCCAAAATAGTTAATTTATGGGCGTATAATGCGAATAATGCATTATGCCTCGTTTGGCCCCGGATTATGTGCGATATAATGTCGCTTCAAAATTAGGATAGAATGGCCCCCAAAACATGCTAAAAGACAGATATTTGAACACAATTTACCAATTTTCAAAAATTATGCATTTATGCACCTGAATAAAGTTGACATCCCTAATTCATTTCAATTTTGTGCCCAGGATAATTTCTGTTCCTTCTTGTTCCCATTTAGCAATTTTGTACTCCACTATTCTACTCCAGAGTACTAGCAACATCTATTTTTTTCTACCGTTTCTCCTTCTGGTAATTGAAGAAATTGGAGATAAAATGATACTTCCTTTCAAAGAAGAAATGGGGAAAATAGAAATTACGAAGTATAGAATGAAATAGAATGGGTTATAAATTGATATGCTATTTCTTAATTCAATTATTCTATATTTTTTGTTCCATTTGCGTTCAAAACTTATTCTTCTAGAATATTATTCATTTTTATTATGTTCTAATGATTATTTTTCTGTTTTTGTATTTTAGAATTCTACCTATTTTTGTCTGAGTTTTTAAATTATTATTCCACCCTACTATTCTGTTAATTGGGCTTTTTCTCTAGAATCCCATGCATTTCTACATTTAGCCTGATCATTTCATATTCTATTCTGTCAAATAAAAATCATAAGGAAGATAGCCATAACATAAAATAGAAGCAAATAAGGCCTCTTGATAAAAAAAATAAT
>NC_046663.1:75230523-75239077 GCF_010883055.1 Belonocnema kinseyi
GGAATAAAGACAGCTAAAAAGCATAGTATGAGATAAAAATAGATTTACCTTGAAAAAAATACATTTATATTTTTTTTCTCTCAACATTCTACTCTTCCGAAAAAATAGTTTTGTGTGACTTGCGTTAGGTCATTCCAAAATTATGTATGCCTTTTGATGTCTCTATACTTATTGAAAAATTCAGCGAGTCAAAAAATATTTTTCATATTCTATATTAATAATATAATGGTGTAAGAAATTAATACTTGATTTCAGATTTCTATCCAATGTCTGATCACGTGGATTTAATTGGCCAGGAACCTGAACCTAGACCCTCGCCATATAAACAAGCAAAAGCCCTTCTAAAGAAGAGACTATGGCATTTCGCGAGAGACTGGAGATCACCCTTGGCTGCTTTAATTCTACCTACTATGTTCGTAGCAATTGCTATGGGATTCTCGTTAATCAGACCACCATCCGAGGATGAGCCACCATTAATTTTAAAGCCACGACTCTATAATACACACCCAACTCACTTTTACAGGTTCGTCCTTGATTAATTATGGCAAAATTATTTTTCAGAAGCAAATATAGATTATTGAAATAAAAGTTAATCATACTTTTATATTTCTTATTAGTATTGACAATAAATATGATACGTTTCTCCAACACGTGTCTATGCAACTTCAAGATCGATTTGGAGGTGATTCCGCTGGCGCTTGGCAGACTCTTCCAAATGTATGTTTCTTTTTATAATACCTATTAAAAATTCTAGAGATATATTTCATAAATTTCATAAATTTAAATTTTTCTTGCTTATTTTTACTTTTGAATTTAGAACGAAATTTTTACGATTTTTTAGTTAAGACAAAAAACTTACTCAAAAATCGAAAAACTGATTTTTGAGAAACATTAATGCTGAATTTAAGCGTGAAAAGTTTGACTGGAAAATGTTACAAATATCCGAGAAAACAAAAAAAGAAGTTTTTATTGTTGTTCAAGACAAATGTTTTCTCAACATAGAACAGGGTTTAAAAATCCCTCTTCAACACAAGAAAAAATTTATTTAGCTATTGTCTTACTGAACCGGATTAAAAAAATGTTGTTATTGAAAAATGTGATTAACTTTACAGAAATTGGAAGAGCGCACATCAACTCAATTTTGCATGGTGATTTAAATTATAATTTCTAATAACACCTGAAAAAACAAGATAGATTTTGAGCTTTCAAATATAAAAAATTTCGAAAACTGTTCAACCATTATTAACGGATAAAACATATTTCGTGAAATCTAATCCTATGATTATCGATAAAAATTTTTTAAAATTTAGAACCATTACATCTTTGCATTACATCACAGCCTAGCATCACATAACAATCAATGATTACATCACAGGCAAGAATAACAGCAAATCAAAATCACATGCAAGCATCACATCACTCTACACACCATCCTAGCATAAAATAAAATAACTTCACATCAAATTATCACATCATATCGAAGCATCACATAAAATCCAAGTATCACATTACAGCCAACCATCAATCAAATAACATCACTTTACATTCAAGCATCACATGACATTCAAGCATCACATTATATCAAAGCATCACATTATATCAAAGCATCACATTACAAAAAAGAATCATATGAAATCGAAGCTTCACATCTCAATCAAGCATTGTATCACACCACAAAAATTACATAGAAGATTCACATCACACAATCAAGCATCATATCAAATAAAAGTATCACATCACACCCAGGTATCACATCACACTATACCATATCCAGCATAAAATCATATTACTTTACATCTAAGCATAACATCACAAGGAAGCTGTTTATCACACCCTAGCGCGGCGCTTCGTGCTCAGTTTGCGCGCGCCTACGGCGCGCGGATACGCTCTCGCGCTTCACGCTCGTTTTCGTACGTTTAATGCGCACACTTTAACCAAATTTTTTTAAATATTGTAAATACTATAATTTAAATCGAAATCTGTGATTTATACTTCTGAGGAATTACAGCCATAAATTGTTACTGAATTTTTTTCGATTTGATTTAAAAGAAGGTTCTCAAAGTACCTATGGCGTTGACGATTACATTCTCATTACGAAACTCGAACTTGATAATTCGTGTCGATTTGAAAAACTTCATCAAGATCATTTGCAAATCTTGTTAAATTCTGCTAAAAATAACGTTTTAAACTTATGGATCTCTTAAAAAATCGAAATTGCATATTTTTTAAAATGATCTAACCTTTGGAAATTTTGTGTAATTAAAAAATGTATGCTAATAGTTTTGAAAAACATATATTTTACATCTGGCAGAAATTTGGATTGATATTTTTTAATCTATTAAAAATTTTCTTTTCCTTTTTTAGAAAATTCTCAAAGTGTTGAAAAGCATATAACTTTTTGAAGTTTTATCGAATTCAAAAATGTCATTGGTATATTTTGCAATTCTTTTTGACGCGTATCAGAAAATTTGACCAAAATTTCTGAAATTCATGAGAAATTTTTATTCAAATTTTGATAAAGCTCAAACTTTTTGAATTTTTGTTTATTCGAAAAATTTGACTGACATAGTTTTGAAATATATTTGATATCTAGTGATGAATTTAAATGAAATTTTCTAATCTTTTAGAAGAATATTTATTTTTTATTTTTCTGAACATTTTCAAAACTTTCAAAAGTATATAACATTTATAATTTTCATCGAAATTCAAAATTTTGTTTGGATAATTTGCAAGTCTTCTACCCATCTATAAGAAACTTTGAAAAAAATTTCAAGTTTAAAAAACAATTTTTTTTCAAATTTTGAAAATGCTCTAAATTTTTTAATTTTGGTTGAAAATATCTGCTTAACGAACTTGGCCTTCATTTTTGAAACCTGAGAAAGTGTGTCAAAGGCTGACTTGATTTGACAATTCCTTCAAAATTTAGCGTGGCTACAACATTCAGGGAACAATACATACATACATACATACATACATACATACATACATACATACATAAAAGCCTGAGATCGAAAATTTGGACGATTACATTACACTCTAATGAATGAGAATGTAAAAATGCAGTGCCACGAGCCTTTATAACATATTTTGTTAATTACAATCGGTCCATCCATTTATGAGAAAAAGGTTTTTTTTAATTTTAATTTTCTCTTCTGTAATTAAAAAAATGAAATTTTAAGATTGACATTAAGATTTGTTATTCGCATAGATGCCAATATATGAAGCCGATATTACTTTAAAAACATTAATCTTAACGTTATTTAATTAAAAAGTGTTTTCTTTCATATCTTTTGTTTTGATTGTTTATTATGATATTAAAATTTTTGAAATATAGATTTAAATTCGTGGATACTGTCAAATTGTAGATTGTAATGGTTACAAAATGAGGAATGAAAAATTCTAAGCGAACCAAGCTCAACATGAATCGATTGCAAATTGACGTGCGGTTTTAGTTTATTATTATGCTTATTTATTATTTTCATTGATTTATATATTGATTTAAATTAATTTATTATATTGAAATCTATAATCGGTGCTTTGAAAATTTACAATTTCAAAGGTTTGAAGTAGATTAATCATCCAGTCAGTATATATATGCCTATGTGTAATCAAGGAAGTGAATTTATTAAACACGTCTATGCTATCCAAATATTACAGATTTAAATATTAACGTACTAGGATAGAGAAATTCATAATATCATCCGCAAACCTAGCAGCTCTAAAGGGAGCTAGAAGTTCGGTTCTATTTGCGAATCGAATAGATTAATTATTGTCTTTGATCAACAACTAAATTAAATTCCATTAACAGGACACTGGCACGTGCGAATGTCTCGAGGGTCAACAAGTTTGTCATGGAGTGTCCCAAGCTGTCGAGGGTTTGTTGCAAATCCCAACCGGACGCCCAACCCTCGACTGGATAGTTTCAACTCATCAAGAGTATATAGAGAAGAGGTGATTAGTAGTAAACATTGCATTACAAATTAAAAAGCTGTAATTTGCACTTCCATTTTATATCCCTGATTTGCTGAACAAAATTGATTTAACATTTATTTTATTTATTTATTTACTTTATATAAACATTTTTTCTAAAAATAACATTCTTCAATTATAAGCTCAACCTTTTCATTTGTATCCTTTAAAAGGATAAGGTTTATTATATTTTGTTCAATTTTTATTATTATTATCCTATACCTGGAATATTATACGTTTGTGTTTGTAGGAGTATTTTTGTTATTTACAGGGTTTTATCAAGCTTATTTTATATTCATTATATTCATATTTATACATACTACATATACATATTTCATTTATATTCTATTTTTAAATCATTTTATTTCACTTTTTGTTCATAATTGCATATTTCTTTTATTCCAGTTATACTTTTTTATGTGTTGTACTTGGATTTTTCATGAAAATAAAAACCAAAATATAAATAGTCAATTGAATAAAGAAAAATGAGCAATTAAAAAAAAAACTTTTCTTGGAGTAAAAATGGAATAGGTTTAAAAGAGTGGCTATAAATGCAGGAAGCAGGAATCGAGCCCAGGCTTTCCGGTTGCAAACTTGGAGCGCTACCGTTCCATCTAATTGAGGGTTAAAATACTTTCTTGTATCGCGGTTCATGTAACGTGCTTGGATATTTTTAAAGTTGTTTTTCTTGATATATTAATTATTCATAATTATAAATACAAGGGGTAGTTTATATTTCATTTAAATAAAAATTGAAGCATTGTGTATTATTCTTATTTAGAAGGGCGTTGATTTAGTTTGATGTTCCTAATTGGCCTTTTATTTTTGAATTTCAAGTGTGACAATATTTGACTTGGTTTTTGCAGATACGGTGGCTGGTCCTTGTCTCACTCAAAAAACGATCCTCTCTTCGTGGTCTGGTATAATAACAAAGGGCACCATGCTTTGCCAGCTTACATTAATGCTCTTAACGAGGCGATCATGCGAGCTTCTGGAGTTGATGGATATTTGATTACTCTTAATCATCCTCTAAAGTTGTCGAGTGACCAACTGAACCGCACCAGCTTGTAAGCAAAATCTCTCTTTATCCCCTTACTAATACTCTAATTAAATTAATTAAATCTCATGCGCTGGATCCTGGAATTAGAAACCTCGGATTTACAATATTCCTATAATTTATGTCCTCGGCAGTTTCGTGATAGGGGAGGCGCGATACCGAGAGAAAGGCGGTACTCAGACAACCGTGACAAACAGCATGAGGTTTGCACTCTCTCCGCATTAGTTACATCGGGTTGCGTCATGCGTCCAAATCCAACAGAAATTGTTAATGCGACCCTGCCTGTTTACGTTAGGATTCCCTGGACTTCAGATCCAGGGTATTGCAAGCCTTTTTCAAAAACCTTTTTCATTCCACCTTCCTGTGTATCTCATTATTATATTAACTAGTAGTAAATGCAGGCACGCCAAGCGCGCTAACACCTTCCTAGATCTTATTTCCCAGCATAAAAAATGAACAATTTCAAAATAAATTATTCTTATTAAAATAATTCGAATGTTATGAAAGTGAATTAGACTTCTATCATTTTTAAATCAATTCTGGGAAATTATATTATTTGAATTTGAAACTACTTCATGCGAAAAAAATGTTAGATTAGACGCTCTCAAAATTGATTTTTTTTTTAAATTTGAAAATTTTATTACAAAGGAGTTCAAATGTATCATTTACACCTCAAAGCGTTCAAAATTAAATAGTTTTATTTGTGATTAAAGAATCTGGAAACTGAATGATTTTGCATTAGAATTTCGAAAATAGGACAATTTAAAAACGTTCAAAATTGACCAAATATCATATTAGAATGATGAAAATTGGATCATTTAAAATTCAAAGGAAATGAAATTGTATTCTTTCTCATTTAAAGCGTTCAAAATTAAACAATTAAAAAATTTTAAGAATAATTTTCAATTTGAAGCGAAATAATGTTCAAAAGTGAAAACTTCAAAATACTAGACTTTTCAATTGTTATAGCATAAAAATTGCAATTCAACATTCACATTTATTATACAAATTGTTCTAAGATCAAGAAATTAGTTCGCCGTCATTTTTACATTCAAAATTTAAAAAATTCAATTATGATCCTTTAATACTAATATATATTCTAAAACAAACGTTCAAAATGAAGTAATTTTATATGAGAAACAGAGCAAATTTCTACTGCAGATGTTTGATAGTTTAAACGAATTGGAACATGAAAATTCAGAACTGTAAAATCATAACCATTCAAATTTAGAGAACTTATTTAATTACTGATTTATCGAGTTTAGATACTTTAATTTTGTTATCAGAAAACACAATTTTTTATTTTAAATCGTTTAATTTTTAACACTTTATTTATAATTATTATTCATTCTTACAATCTTCCAATTAAACGTTTTTTATATAAGGTCATTTATTATTTTAATTTTTCTACTATAAATCACACAATTTTAAGATATCACATTGTAATTTTTTTTAAATGCGATCGCTTTACTTCCAATTTTTAAAATTACTCAATTTTAAGACCTCGAATTCAATTCTTTTTTTAAGTTGAGTTTGAGATTTGGAACATTTTTAGATAAAAAATAATCCCATTTTTAATGCCTAGTTTTAAACTCTTATTTTAAGGCTTGAATTTGACGAAATTATTTTCTACATATTTCAATGTTTTGAATTCATTCTGGGGCATTGAATTCTGTTTTATTTCATTACAAATCTCTTAAACTGAAATTTGTGCAACTATCAAGACTTTCAATTTAATATTCTACGATTTCAAAAACTTTAAAAACTAGTACAATTTAGTACGATTAAAATTAGCACCAAACCATTTAGAATATTTAAATCTAAAATTATTAAATATTGAACTGACAGTGAATATGAAATTTGGAAAGTTTGAATAGTGTAATCGTCCTGACATTTTTAATATTTGGATTTAAAACTATAATCAATTCATGCACATTTCCGGTTGAAATTTTTAACCCATGAAGGCTTTTAATTATTAAAAATTATTGTACAATGTAAGCAGTAAAATTATTAATATCATTTTAAAATATTTCAAAGTTTACTCTAAAAGCAAAAACAAATTACTGTTCATTTTTCATTTATCGAGCATTTGTCTAGGCCAATAATAATAGTTTCAATTAATAACTATTATCATTATTAATACCTACATTACAAAAAACTAATTTTCGAAATGACATTAAAATTAAATAAATCGTTGAAGAAGATATTCTCCGCTTAAAATCAACTGATTGTTTATTTTTATCGAATAGATAGTAAAATATTGATTTTTTAAACTTATAGTATATAAATAAATTCAATCTTCTTTCTTTCCTAAACAAAGTACCATCCATTCAAAAAAAGTCAAATTGATTTTTAAACTCCATTTTCTATTCTTTATGTTAGATAAAGGCAAAAAAGGCGTTAGTTGCAAGGCCTCAAAAATAAACTGTTTTAAATTTTCACAGTTAAAAAAATAATAATTATTAATTAAAACAAACAAATGCATTTTCATATGGATGAGTTACATTTATTAGGTAAAAAAATTAAGTTTCAACCAACAAAAATTTTTTTTAAATTAATTTTTGACAAAAAGTTAATTTTATACAAAAATAGTTGAATTTTGAACCAAATAATAAATTTTTTAAATAAAAACATATTTATCAGGTGAAATCATCTGTAAAAAATAAATAGAAATAGAAATAGAAGGAATTACAATTATTAAAATTATTTAATACCTTGATGTCTACCTCGAATCAAAAAAATTTCGTTTGGAACACTGGGGAGGCAAAAAGAGCATTATAAAATTGAATTTCGAGTCATATTTTGTGGCTTAACAAATTTAAATTAAAACGAAGATCTTAATTTATCTCCGGAAGGCGTCTTACATTTTCTAGCCGCGCATCACGTTGTATTTCTCATTAATTTCTTACCGCGAACCTGAAGATAGAATTATTTGTGCTCACAGTCCGTGACTGAAAATGTTCACATAATTTGCATGAACCACCGCCACGCAGGTGACAGCGAGAACCATTTGTCTGTTTAAAGCAGAGGATTGTTCGGTTTTTCAGCTATCCACCATAAATCAAAATATCGTATTCGTTTTACCACTTCCGCTATTTGTAAGGAAAAAATGCAGCTATTATCTGTGATTTGTCAGATACTTTTTTGATGCAAAAAAACATGTGTACTACTGGAAAGCATGGTACCGTAAACTGGATTTAAGTGGCTCACATGTGGGAGGAAAGCGGACCACCCTTAATTCTGTATTTAAGAAGCGATACTGCTTCTTTCAGTTCTTGCAATTAAAGTTTTACAATCTTGAGTTGTAAGTCTCCATATTTTTTACCTAGAAGAAACAAATAATGCATTCAGAAATTCATATTTAACGGTGCGCCGTTTTACCCCCCATGCATCGCTCAGCCCTAATTTACGATAACACTCCGTTTGTTAATATGTACCAGGTGTATACATATGAAACCGGTATTGCCATCTAGCGGCCAGTAGGCACACTTGTAGGCACTGTCGGAACTTACCATTTGTGCTAATTGG
>NC_046663.1:75239177-75245199 GCF_010883055.1 Belonocnema kinseyi
ATAAAAAAAAATACGTGTCTCTTATTTTTCGATGTATTACAACATATTGCAGTTTCATCAAAATCGGTGAGGGACACCTGGGATAGTTTCCTTGTTAGTTAGGATCACGTTTTGTACCCCAAATTTTCAAAGGTTTCGACACAAATGTGGATTTGCTAAAATCTAATCTAAATAAAAGTAGTTAAATCAAAATTTATTTCAACAAAATTGTCAAATTTAAATTTAAATTAGCATATATTTTATCGTCCATCATTGTTGCCCACAAATATATGTTTATGAAACATCGTTACGACTGGTCATTTCCTCCGTAATGAGAAATTGTTAAAAATACGATTATGCGTGAATCTCGTTATTACGCATATTTCATTTAATGCAGCAATCAAGAATGATGGCACTATTTAAACTAAATTTTAATATAAGTTCTAAACCTAAAATACTCTGTTTTCATAATACATATACACATTTACTTTCAAATAATTGAATATTCAAACTCAGCCCTGAAAAAGTACGTTTTTTTTAAAGCTTATGGAAATAATTCAAGAGCCGCGAATATAAGCGATAACTGAACAGAGTTTTGTATAAATTCTGAAAGATTCAGGATAAAATGCAGAATTATAATCATGCATAATTATAAAGTTTTGTAGTTTTTTAAGTGATTCTGGAATAAAGAAGTTTAATAATTATTGTGGAATAATTCAATAAAAATTCCTTAAAGGATTCATAGAAATCCAATTGGATATATTAGGTACTTGTAAAGCGCTGCATTACATGAAACAGAGATCAGATTCATGGAAAATTGGACGCTATTTAGAGAATGATTCATGCTCAATTGCTCCGGGTACGCCACACTGCAGCGGATAACGGTTTTTTCCATTTGAATTATTTTGAAGAATACCGTATTAAAAAAAAATACTTCCATAGTAATTTCAGCCTAAGCTAAAATTTTCGTGGCACTGATGCTAAAATTTTATT
Organism: Belonocnema kinseyi; assembly: GCF_010883055.1. Classification (NCBI taxonomy): domain Eukaryota; kingdom Metazoa; phylum Arthropoda; class Insecta; order Hymenoptera; family Cynipidae; genus Belonocnema; species Belonocnema kinseyi. Next base: position 75,240,150 of record NC_046663.1, read on the forward strand.
TTTATTCCACCCAGTAGTGTACTATTACCGAACTAATAATCTGATAAAATAATAAGATGCACTTTAAAGTCATTCTGGAGAAAGACTTCTTAAAAAATCCAAAGAAAAGAATCTGGATGTTGAAGAAGATCCTTTATTATTTGTCGACATTTCAAGCACAAATTTTCTCCTCATCAGGACAGTCAATTGTTAAAAAGTTTCAGCCAAAACAAAGGTTTATAAAAATGTCATTTCATTCTCTTTTTCTCGTGAGTCTAATTATTGGGATCACTTCTGTTTAATTTTTGATCATTAAAATCCATTAACTTAACTGATTTCATGATAATAAATATAAAAGATACTAAGTTAAATAAATAGAAAAATTAAGTAAAAAGGAGACAAAACTTACGTTTTGCTCCATTTTTCACATACAATACGAGAAATTAAATTAAAGTATTTGTTTATAAGGGTTGACTATTAAATGTATTACAAGGAAGATCAAATTTTCATTGAAAAATTTCTTTATTCCAAAAATTAATATTTTTTATTATGTGCCATTTTTTATTTGTTTACATATAATTGACTTCTTATATGATTATAACTATTTGAAATAAAAATGAAATGTATTTGTAGGGTAACGGAATCAATTACAGAGAGGAAACCATTTGCCAAGGGAACAATTGATTTTTTCTAACCTGAAACTTAAATATGTTGTTTTTGTAGCAGAAGTTATTAAATGAGTCTTAGTTACGTTTCTGAGTCATAAAAAGTGAGTGTATGTTCCAAAAATGGAAGATTTTTATCTTCGAACTTAGACAATAGGTTGCCTCGTGGTAATTTGTATTCAATGAATTCATGTTTACGGATTTCATGGAATTCAACGAAATCATTCAATTAAAAAAGTTGGAGGAATTCTCTAAATTGCATGAATTCCTAGAATTTCTTGAATTTTTTTAAATCTGTGAGTTTCATGAATTTCATGAACTCATTGAATTCCCTTAATTACGTGGATACTGTGATTTCCTTAAATCCCAATAATTTCACGAATTGCTTGAATTCCGAGAATTTCTTAAATTCTGCAAATTCCGTAAATTCCAGGAATTCCATGAATTTGATAAAATCCATGAATTCCTTGAAGTCCATGATTTTCTTGAATTCCGTTACTTTTGAAACTTCAAAGGATTTTATTATATCTTATGATATTTTAGAAAATTTCAAAATATTTTAAATAATTTTCGAAAGGTTTTGATTACCACATGTCTCCATTCTCCCTAGAGGATCTATACTCTTAGTAACAGTTAATTATCAGTCTTATAATAAGCTAAAATAATAAGATGCATTTTTCCACCGTTCTCAACAAAATGCTTTAAATAAATAAACGCAGGTTACATATGCAGGCAGAGATGCATAGGTCTTTCGATTGCTAGTTAGATCAGATAGTCAAAATATTCTTCAAACAAAACCTTTTTCACATACAAAAATAAGTTTGTTTTCTAACGTTCACCATTTCTTTTATAAAAATTTTTTAAATTAAACTACTCAGGACGCGGTATCGCATTTTTTCGATATATCACATTTTGTGGAGAATTCAAAGAATTCATTGAAGGAAGAAAGAAACTGCTTTATAAAAAAATGAAAGGAAACAAAAGTACAGAATTTGTCAACATGAGAAATAGGCTTTCAGAGACTATTTTAGGAGACAATGCGATGTTCAACACGATGCGATAGAAAACTCAATTGAGAAAGTCTGTGTCACTGAGGTTAGGAATATAATTGAGAACTTGAAAAACGGTGCTGCCGGGGTAGAAGGTATTAACGCTGAAATGCTTAAACACGGTGGTGAGTGCATACCACATACACTTTGCGAATTGATAAATTTATGTTTCGAGATGGGAGACGTCCCAGACGATTGGCAAAAAGTGATTATCGTACCAATATACAAAAGAAAGGGAGATAAAAGCGACTGAAATAATTAAAGAGGGATTAACTTATTAAGTACCGCAAATAAAATATACTCAAAAATAATTATTCGTAGGGTAATGAAAATAACAGAAGCAAAGATTTGGGAAGTCCAAAGTGGGTTTATGCCAGGAAGCTCATGTACGGATCAAATATTTAGCTTAAAGCAAATAACGGAAAAAAGTTTGAGAGCAGGAAAAAAAGTTTTCTGTGCATTTCTTGACCTACAAAAAGCTTTTGACAAGGTAGATAGAAGTAAACTTTGGGAAGTCCTGAAAGAGTATGGAGTCAATGGATGGCTCCTACAAGCTATAAAAACAATATATACGGGTAGCAAAGCGAGTGTAAGGGTGAATGGGAAACTGAGTGACTGTTTCGATATTATTCAAGGAGTTAGATAAGGATGCGATATGGCTTCATAGTTATTTATATTATTTATGGACAAGTGTTTAAGAATGACTCTTTTTGACGAAGAGGGTGTGGATCTCGAAACAGTAAGGGTACGTGGGTTATAGTTCGCAAATGATAAGGTTGTTTTGGCAGAGTCAATCGAAGACTTACAAAGAATGTTGAATAAACTAGATGCAAGCATGAAGAGCATGGGCCTTAAAATTAACGCAAATAAAACAAAAACTATGGTGTTCAAAGGAAAGAGTGAGAAAACACTATGCACTATTTTTTTAAATGATGATAGAATTGAACAAGTTGATAAGTTCGTATACCTTGGTAGCTTATTTACTAGGGACGGGAAGATAGATGAGGAATTAGATAGACGAATAAATGAAGGTAAGAAGGTTATTGGTAGAGCAGGCCCCCTTATCAGAAGTGAAAATATATCAAATAAAGCTAAAATGGCAATACATAATTCTATATTTGTACTGACTGTACGATACGGTAGCGAGACATGGACTTATCAAGAAAAAGATAAGAGTAAAATTAACGCAATTGACATGAGATTCATGCGCATAATAAGCGGGAAAACTCTGATGGACAAAGTAAGTAACGAGATAATTCTAAAAGAATGTGGTGCAGAAGAGACGCTAGTAGACACATGGGAAAGAAATCGGTTAAGATGGTTCGGGTATGTTAAGAGAATGCCAAATGAACGACTAACGAAACAAGCGTATCATGGTAAAGTAAATGGCAGCGTGCCCAGAGGTAGACCGCGGAAAGAATAGTTAGAATGTGTGAATGAGACCCTAGTTAAAAGAGACATTAGAAGTAACAGAAACACCAGAACATGCATGAAAAAATGCATGGACATAAAAGAAGCTAGAGAAGTATGCCAGGACAGGAAAGTATAGCGGCAAATAGTTAATAAAAAGAGTGTCAATAGAGTGAATGACGCCTGAAACAAAAGACCTTGGCCACTAATGGACCCAAGTGGGGAACCTTACATAACGACCTTGTGAGGATCTTCACTTAGGGTGATTGATAGAGAGATTGATCAGCAGCCTGGTTTGGAGCAGTGTTGCGAAACGAACGTGTTATTTACATAACTAACACGAGAATTCTGGATCAATCTGAAAATTCTTTATTCCTTCCACACATTACTCCTTTCCCCAACCGAGTCAGTCACGCCTACCCCGAAAGGGAAATGGCTTAATGGTGTGTAATAATAATAATAATAATAATAATTGTATACATTGTAATAATAATTGTACACCTACAACATCATCGCAGGAGGTTTCAAACATCGTATTAAATTATTTGAATGAACTTATAACATTCTAATCTCATCAGTCACTTGACTCAGTCCGTGGCTATGATGTATGCCCGGGTTTACCCGAGTCAAAGTTTAATAAAAACACATAATAATATCAAACTTTTTTTTCGTTTTGAATCGGCTCAACTATAGATTTTCCGGAACTTTTTATACAGACTTCATAACCTGCGCGTCATTACATGTTATATCGCCTCGGGTTTTACATGCTAATAATTTTTCTACTCATTTCGATAACAATATTCATCAAGTCGTATAATCAGATCTCATTTACTTTTGCCAAACTATCTTCCATATCCGCAACTATTTAATTCGTAATAAGTAAGCATTTCAATTCTTTTCATAAATATTTGATCCAAATATGAGAAACTATATAATGGTTTTCTTCACCCTTTAACGAATTTAACCCGAGTGGCCTTTTTCCTGAATTAATTATGTAGAAAACGTAATTCGAAAATGATTTCATTTTCAGGTTGCAACACGTAGCAGATGTCGGAATCGCCCTGATGCTTTTAGTCGCATTTAGTCTGGTTGGAGCCCAAGGAGCAAAGGAGTTGGTTAGGGAGAGATTGTCCGAAGAAAAGCGAATCTTATATCTCGCTGGAGTGCATCCTGTGACTTACTGGACTATTGCTCTGATATGGGACTTTCTGGTAAGCCGAGATATTTTTGCTTTTCTTGAAGAAATGAGATAGTGTGGTTCTAAAAATACAAAATCGGTTTGGCCCATCTGCTGGTAAAAAGATAAAGAGGAATACATGTGAGAAGAATTTTTTCCCAGTAAAAAGAAAACCGATTCTATTCTAACCCTACAATGATTTATTACCATATCTTTAACCTCAAAATGAAAGTAATTTTGATTTCAGGTTTTCGAGTGTGCGATCGGCCTTGCAGTTATAGTTTTTGAAATATTCGGTCTACCAGCCTATGTAGCAAGAGATAATTTAGCAGGAATATGCTTGCTCTTATATCTATATGCGTAAGGATTTTAGACTTAATTAATAAATTATAGATTAATATTTTTGTTATATCACGCAATGTTTAAATTTAAACATAAAATTAGTAATGAGTATTACAAAAATGTTGTATTTCATAGTATCTATTATCTAAAATAATATGAAAGCGACCCAAGGACAATATTTTTGATAATTTGATGACAATTGGTAACTTAAATTCAGAATTAATGAATAAAAGGGGGAGGGTCGGAAAGGCCGGTTTTTGGCCTAATTTATTTTTGGACCAAAAAATCTGAAAAAATCATGGTAGTATCTAATAAGTATCCCGAGTCGATTGCAAGCTAAACAGGCTACCCTCCACCCCCCAGCCACCCCCACCCCCCCTACAAATATAGGAAACACCACTACCCACCAACTGTATTTTCGAGAGATT
>NC_046663.1:75245299-75262154 GCF_010883055.1 Belonocnema kinseyi
ATCGACTCGGGATACTTATGAGATACTACCATGATTTTTTCAGATTTTTTGGTCCAAAAATAAATTAGGCCAAAAACCGGCCTTACCGACCCTCCCCCTTTTAGTGAAATATGTAACTAATTAAACCCTTGCATTTTTGCCAAAAAATACCAATTTCTGACAATAAACATTAACATATAACCTACTTTTTTTCAGTTGGAAGTTTAAATTTTGATGTTAAATGAGTTTGGCTTAAAATAGACCATTTTTGGCGAGTAATACTAACGTACCCTATTATTGTTGAAATATTGTAAATATTCTTTGAAATTTAATGTTTTTCATCAAAAATACCAATAATTTCTAAGCAAAAATCGTGACATAACATGACAGAAAATTGTTTAGAATTGTAAATCTTCTTCAAACTTTCCTTTGTTCAGCTGCCCTCAGCCAAAAGCCATGGCCGTTTTGGCCTCTGGTGTAAATGTCACACTATATATTTCTATAGTGTATTAGCTTTAAAGGCTAATTTAATTGTTTAAAATGCAGTTTTTGATCTTAATCGAGTTTCTAAAATACATATTTTTCATTGCTTGGCCAACGTCACAAATTTATAAGAATTTTTTTAATTTAAACGACAGCTGCATCCAATCATGAATGCGGATTTTTCGACAACAATAGTTTACAATATTTTACAATAGTTTCGAGATAACTTCAAGATAAAGACAGAAATAGCGCAGTGGGATTTTTAATAATTGGATTACAATCTCAACTGTATCGAAATTTATTCATTTTTTAGCAGTACTTTCATTGTGATTTTGCTAAAAATTAATTATTCATATACTGATTCAGTTAAATTGTTGAAAGAATAATGTATGGAGGACGTGCTTTTTTCCTTATAGGTGGGCGGTTATACCCTTCACACATCTGGCAGAGAAAATCTTCGACGACTCGAGTGTTTCAAATATGGTGCTCTTCTGTGTTAATACGTTTCTGGGTGTTTCATCCTTAGCGACTATCCTCGTAATCGACATTCTCGGCAAAAGCCAGACTGCAGTAGACGTACGTGATTTTCTTCATCACGTGCTACTTCTACTACCCCAATATGCACTTGCTGATGCTCTTGTCGAAATCACGAAGAACGACATCACTGCTGAATTACTTGGAAGATTTAACATGGATACCTACAAGTCTCCCTTAGGTTGGGATTTAATTGGTCTACATTATGTCTGCCTCTTCGTCGTCGGAACCATCTTGTACTTTGCTAACCTAGCAATTGAGTGCAGACTGCTACCTGATATAACATGGAAGAGGTAACTAATATTTTATAATTTTTATAATGAGCAGTATTCTGCAAAGAAAGCATTCTATCTTAAAATGAACCACTGACAATCAGCAACATGTTACTAATTTACTCAGTGGAATTCCATTACTGGTTTAATCAGTAACGTTCACTGATTACTCAGTACTAGTAGTTATCTGCTCGTAAGCGATGTCGTCTGTCAACGGGTTAGCGTGAGACTTATCATTCGGCATTGCATTAACGTGTCGCTTTGCCCAGAGTCAAACACAAGTGGCCAGGAGCTGCCCCAGTTTTAAGCGAAAAATATTGTACCAATTGTTTATGCAGCCACGCCTCATATATTTCTAACACAAACACTACCAAGTTAAAGAAACCTGTTAGTGACATTGTAATGATGGCAGCAATGTGCGCATTGCTTTGGTTAATAATTATTGATTTTTTATGTGATCTATACGAGTGGATGGGTTAGTGACACCTATGCACCTTTTAATGGTATTGATTTTACCCTGTCACTAACAGGTCCAAAGATGCGTTAGGAACCGTTTAGCGACAGAAACACGCGATAAGGCTTAAAATCGTTCATGTTTGTTTCTGATGAAGCAAATAAGTAGAAAACGTAGGTATATTAACTATTTTTAAATAGTATTCGAATGGACACATTTTATACTGTTATGAAAATTCAATTAGGTAAATACTTGGAATAGTAAGTAATATGATGTGGTGAGCATAAAAAGTTGCCCAAGTCTGGCAGGCGATTTGTTATTAAAGTATGATATAACGAAGAATCCATACCATATCAAACAGAATCTGTTATTATTTAATATACGCGTATGGCTATTCTTTGGACACCCTAACCTCCAAGCGATTTACTCACGCGCGACTCTAACAACACACTTTTCAAAGATTTATGCGATAAGAATGACCATCAAAGTTGAAGGTAAGTTGAAAAAAAAACATTAACGTTAACGATAAAAAGTCTTTTTCACTCAAAAGAGACTGATTCCCCTAAAATAGATTTTCCATGATCGTGTCACTACTCGGTCTCTTTACGAGTTTTCGGACCGGTTAATATTACTGCTCATAATGAATCATTATGCAAGCCTTTGCCCTCCAGACAACTTCTCACTGACACACCAATTCCCTGACTCAAATCTTACACCTTATTTTGTACGATGTTTGTTTTAAAAAAAAAGGAAAATGCACCGACTCACTTGTGTTTGCTGAATGCTCTTGATGGCATCACCGGTTTTTAAATATCTTTGATACACTGCTTTGGAAATTATTCCCCGGACATATTTATATGCAATTTAATATTAAAGCATGCTAGTTTTTACGATGCCTTCATGTACATTTTTAACTCACTTAAATTTTTCAATGAGAGAAGAAATTCATTTAGGGTGCTACTAACTGGTCGCATATCACTAAGTACTGTCTTTACCTTACACCCTAAATTTCATTTTCACTCAAGAAATACAAAGACCTGACTTAATATATTATTTGGCGGCACTGGTATATTTAGTGACGCTGTGTAAGCTGAGACTCTTACTGGTTCACCTAGTAAAAGTAGGAAAACCATTGGTTCACTAGTGAGAATTCAAAATATTGGTTCAACCAGTTCTCATTTTATGAACAATTTGCTTTCTCATAAGTATCAAATAAATTTGTTACCTCGAAGAGGGTTGTTTTCTAGAACAAAATAAAAAGTTGGAAAAAATATATAAATAAATGTGCAAAATAAATCAATAAAATTACATGTTTGCCAAGAACTTCTACTATTATAATATATTGCAGATAAAACAGAAGTTTCAGTTATGCAACATTTTTACGCAATAGAAAAATGTCACCTATAAGGTAACCACTATTTATCAAACGTAATTTTAAAGCAGAGGGAAAAGTTGTTTTAAATTACAAAAAGCTAAAACGATTTCTATAAAATCTACAAATAAATTAAATAAAACTCATCACAAATTACAGGAAATTACAACTTTTGTCAATTAATCGGACGGATCTTGTACTGTTTGTATATTTTTGTATTTTGTTATAGTTTTAAGTTGATATAATATTTTACAAAAAAGAGCTACTACGACAATTTATAACTATCAGAATCATTTGCAAGAATTTGCAGGGTTTGGAACCCAAAAGTTTTTTTTCGACCTAGGATGACAAATATTTACGATATTGCAAATAAATACCTCTAAATTAAGATCTGCAAATGATCGCTATTATAATAAAAACTTGCATGTTTAAAATTTAAAGGAACAGTAAGATAATGCTTAAATATATATTTTAAAAAAACTGAATAATTTTTTTTTTTGTTATTTAATAACATTTATTATCTTTTACTATTCTACAATTCCTTCAAATATCATTAAATATACTTCTGAAACGGTCGTATCAAGTTTCCATATAATATAGCATTCGATTATGAAATTACAGAACAAGGGAGTTTTGGCTCTCTTTAACCCATAAAGTTTGTCGTGCTTTTAAAGTTTATATTCTAGAAGTCTTTTGTTACTTAGATTAACCACGAGGAAAGCAAAATCGTAAGAAAAGAAATAAATTATCAGTAAAAAATGTATTTTAAACTGTTTTTAAAATACTGCGAAACAAATAGGTCCTATGCGCTCGATAAAGAAGAAATTTGGAATAAAACCCTAAGTAGTTATTAATTTTATTTGCTACAACATGAAGATAATATCTCTTATCATTTTTAAACAAAATCCGGCTATCACTAGTTATTCCTTTAATCACTTGTTTTTAACGAAAAGTCTTTTTATTTGAATGTTTCCTACCTAAAGCACATATTGTTGGTTTTTTGTAGGAATGAATGAATATATATTTTTCTTGAAAATATGTTATTTTTTCGAAAAATTTATATTCTTACTATTTTAAATGATAAACTATGATAGGTTAATTAAGAATCAGGCGCAGGGCAAGTGTAATATCTGTTTCTTTTCTATGTGAAGTATGAAAATCTGTCAACAGTTCGAGGCTAGTTAAAGTGGTTAATGAATCTTTCTTTCACAATAAAAATGTATAAGTTCATACACAATAATAATAGTTAAATAAAATTTTGTAAAGTACATTCCCACGGGCATATCATCCTTAAATCAATTTACGAATAATGTAATCTGCAATAGGTAATTTTTTAATATCACATTAAGATTCAAATTTTTATTTTTTATTTTGATTAATATTCTTATAAATGGTATAAAGTTCAAAGCAAACATACATTTCAAGATTTATTGGATATTTCATCAATGAGAACGAAAGTATATCCTTGTAAAATTTAGATTTGGGTGTTTTATTACACATATAACACTTAACCGTAATAACATAAAATCTGAAATCTTCGAAACACTAATATTTCTAAATATTTGAAATACATATCAATTATCGAAGTATAACTTTATAATTTCTTATATTGAACATACAAAATTCGTTAAAATAATTGACAAAAGTTGTACTTTCATTCTCATGTAGTTTTGTTCTAATGTATAGGAATTTATTTTTTGGTTCCGATAAAAATGTGTTTAGTTTTAGGTTCTTAGATACTTGAGAGACATCAAAGGGCTTTGTAACCAGATCAGTTCATATTGACGAGGCCATCGATGATATTAAATTTGCAGTTTCGGAACATATTTGAGATCAAGATATACTAGAACCTTACTAATACCATTAAATACACTTCGCAAAAGTTCATATCAAGTTTCTATATAATATAGCATCTGAATATGAAATTACATACCAAGGAAGTTTTGGGTCTATTTAACCGAAAACGCTTTAGTTACTTTCAAAAATTTGTATCCTAGAAGTCTCTTATTACTTAGAATAACTACAAGCAATGTAAAATCACAAGAGATAGACTAAACTCCCAGTAAATTTTTTTATTTTCTACTTTTTTTAAGTACTAGGAAGTAAATACGCAATTTTTAAATTAAAATATAAAACCATTATCAATACCAAAATTTTGTAATTTGTGGTATCCATTATTTAGAATTATTGAAAATCAATTATAATATTTATAATTATTAATGGAAATTGATTTCTTAAATTCAGAATAAATAGCTATAATATTTTTTACAATATAATAGACAATGAAACCTTTGAATTTTTAATCAAAAATATAAATTTTCGACGAAAAATATTAATATAAATTATTATCACTCTAATATTGAAAATATTCTTTGAAATCTAATTATACTTTATTAACAATAGAAATTTTCGACGAAAAACACTAATATAACATAACAAGAAATTGTTTAGAATGGTTAATATTCTATTAAACCTAATATTTTTTGTTCAAAATTACCGACTTCTTATTAAGTTTACCATAAACTCCATTAAGTTTTGAAATAAAAAATACCAATTTTTTAATGAAAACACGGACATAATTGAAATTCCTAAAGGATTCTAAATCCTGTTCTAATTATAATGATTTTTGTTCGAAAGACCAACTTTCGATGCAAAACACCAACGTTATCTAAAATTCTTCAATAATTATTTATCTACCTTGAAATCGAGTATCTTTTGAGGAAAAATTTATTTATAATACCAGTTTTTTTTTTACAAAAGCGTTAACGCGCCTTAGAATTGTTAAAAATTGCAAACCTTTAAAATCTTAGGATTTTTGTTCGAAAATGTCCATTTTCAGGAAAACTCTCTCTAATTTCCGAGTAAAAATTCTTCGACTTGAGTTCGACTTGGTTATGTCTTAAGTTCGCCTCCAAGACATCGATATCTGGCTGCGTCTCAAAAATGAGTCGAAACATAAGCCTTCGTCTTACTTTTATGGCCACGACAGGTAAAACGGCGTTTACTTGTCTCAAGTCTAGCCTTGTCTTGGCTAAGACAACGTTTACTTATCTCAAGTGAACTTGCCTCAATAAGAACCTGTTTCAGCTCATAAATGAGATTAAAATTAATGAATGAAAAATTTGTTATTATTGAATTAGTTATTTTAATTTAAAATATGCAGAATCTGTGGGTCTGAACGAGTATAACCCTTAAAAACTTTCTTTAAAAGAATAAAAATGGTAACTTCAAGACATAGAAACTTGTCTCCAAGACATAAATTGAAGTCTGGCTCCGAATTAAAACTGAGACATGCTCAAGTCGAAAGTTTCGACTTCAGCATGTCTTTATTGGGGGCAATTCAAGTTGAACTCAAGTCGAAGTTCTTAAAGAATTTGATAATATGATTTGTTCACAGATAAAAAATGAAAATTCATACAAATTGTCAAATCTAAAGAGCTTGAGAATATTATTGAGAGTATAAAAAGAGATTTTCATTCAAATTGATTTTTAAGTCATTCAGTAAAAAAATATTGAATCTTCTTACATAAAGTTTATATACTTACCAATAAGAGTAGAAATACAAAAAAAAATCATTTTTAATTCTTTACATTTTTAATTTATCATTCTTACTGGATAATTTTAAAGAGTTTATCCAATAGCCTGAATTTCTGAGAAACAAAAACATTAAATTAAGTTTAAAATCGTTGTTATTTTAAAAGTTGCAAAGGAAATTTTTACATTTTTAAAATATTTTTTAAAATGAATTAGTAGATAAAAAATAATATTTTTCCAGGTAAATATATTTCTGTTTAGAGAAAAAATACACAAGTTTCAATATTTTTAATTACAGAACTTTTTGGTTGTGAAAATTGTGCAACCCTACACCAAGAGAAATTTCGGGAGATTAATTCACGGCACTGCTCCTTGATTTTATTGAGCTTTGGCGCGAGAACTAACATCTTGGGATCCTTGCGTGTAAAGCATAGGTCTCGAAGTTTCAGGCATTAAGCCACGCTCTTTGCTTTCAGGTCTTAAATTCTATGCTTTTAGATCATAGAGTCCGAGACTTTAAAGCACGTAAAATTGTAGCTCTAAAATCACGCGCTTTCTTGAATTAATATCTTGAAATTTCTCTCCGTGTTTTCTACGGGGCTCACAAATTTGAAATAAAATTAAGAAGTCATGCTAATTATTATGGGTATAAATTTTTCTAAACGGCTGTAAATTCGAATGCTTTTAAAATCATAATAACTAAAATTTGAGAAAACTTGGTCAAATTATAGATTCAGGGTCTCAGTCTATTTTTATTTACGAAAGCTTTTATGTTTTTCACAGATTCATTTTACATATTCAACTTAAAAAAGTTTCTAAATCGCCAAAAAACTATGAAGATTTTTTTTAGAGCATCCAAAATTTATTTTAGAAATATGATTTGTCACATATACAAAATAAAAATGTATAAAAATGTACAAATGTGAAGTGTTTGGAAATACATATTTTTTTCCTTCTATAAAATTCTTCAAATTATATAAGACATCTTTCGACCTTTAAAAATTTCTATTTAAATTTTCTGATCTGAATTTTTTTATTTCTTAAAAAGCTATAAGAATTGATATAAATTTATCGCGAATATTATAAAATATCAAATTTGTTCAAGTTTGTCTCATCTACTGTATTTTTATGTTAATTAAAAGACACAAAAATGATTTATTTTTACAAAAAAAACCGATTTTATATTATACTTGTGTATTAATATACATATTTTGTGTGCTGAAATGTTCAATTTATTATTCCTTATGAATAATTTTAAATAGTTTATCCAGTAACCTAAGTGTTTGCTAAAACTTTAAAATAAATTTAAATCAATTAAAAACCTTTTGAATGTTTCAAATAAACTTATCACATTATTTTCAGATTTCTTAATTTGATTAGTAGAGAAAAAATGGTTTTTTCCGGATATCTAATTAAAACTAAAAAAAAAATTTTGGCCTCTGAAAATTATTATCAAAAATTTTTGAGCTGAAACGCTCTAGTTTTTGAAAGTCTATCAAAATTAGGACGAATTCATCATTAACATACTAAAATGTTTAATTATGGAGATTTAAATTATTTAAATATTGAAGCTATAGTTTTACATTAAAATCCTGAAGCCTGCCATATTTCTTTTTTCATTAACGGAATAGAATGGCGCCATGGACTGTATAATAATTGGATTGTAAAATCTGTTTGATTTTTGGGGGGGAATATCTTAAAAGTCTTATCGAATGAAAAAGAGTCCAATTCCTACTTATCTCAAGTACAGTTGTAACAAACTACTGAAATAAACTTAACTATCAGGCATGTCTAATTACAGGCATAAAGTTTCCTACGAGGATGTTAAAGAGGACCCAGACGTCGCTAGGGAGCGTGTCAGGGTGGAGAAGGAATTAGTTCAAGACGTTTTGAAAACCGTGAAATTGCGAAAGGAATACAACAGCTTTTATGGTACAAACGTTGCGGTGCAAAATCTCAGCTTCGGCGTTCAGACTGGTGCTTGTTTCGGCATCTTCGGCGTAAATGGAGCTGGAAAAAGTACAACCTTCAAAATGCTGACTACAGAAATAAAGCCCACGGCTGGAAGTATTTTCCTCAATGGGTCAGAGGTCGGAGCAGGACCTCTGTGCAATGGTAAAGTTGGCTACTGTCCCCAAAGTGATGCTCTTGATGGGTTCTTGACTCCTGATCAGTGCTTGACCATTCATGGAGAAGTTTGTGGTCTAAGGGATGTTGCTAGGGTAAGAAAGATTTTAAATATTCTATCAATGAGAGAGATTTCCTTGTTTCTTAAATCGAAATTTATTTTTGTGTTTGAATTTCTGTATCAGGGAGGTTGAGGTTTATTCTAGATGATTTATTCCGAGATTCACCTGTAAAAGATAAATGGGATTGCAAATTTTAGAATATAAAATTCAGGGAAAAGTCAGGATATTTTTTTGATCATGGAAAGTCAGGGAAAAGTGGAGGAAAAAAGGGGATTTTGAAAAAAATGGCAAAAGTCAGGCAATTTCTAGAAGAAGAACTTTAAGTAACTATGAGGAATAATCAGGTATACCAAACACTCACTCTTCGTCACTTTTTTAGTCACGGGTGAACCACTATTAAATACAGGTTTATACTACCTTCTGAATTTTCTCGATTCCAAGTTTTTAAGTCTTCAATAGACCCTAATAATTGAAAAGGCAGTTCAAAAGAGTTGAAATATTTTATGGAATTTTAAAATATTTAAAGACATTTTAATTGACTGTAATCATTTGAAGGGATTTCAAAGGTTTAGAAATAGTTTAGGGCATTTCAATAGATTACAAGGAATTTTCCATTTATTTCAGTAATTTAATGAGATTTCAAAGGATTTTAAATATGTTAGCATATTTGAAACAATCCCAAGAAATTGTGTAGAGCTTTAACAATTTTTTTAAAGTTTCACAGAACTTTTGAGATCTTTGAAAAGATTTAAAATTATTTTAAATATTTTAGAGTATTTCTAATAATTATAAGGAATTTTTAAAAGCTTAAAGAATTTCACGGGATTTCAAAAGATTTCAAAGGATTTTAAATATTGTAGGGTATTTTAAAATACACCAAGAAATTTCAAATTGATTTCAATAAATTAATTGAATTTTAAATATTTGAGAGTATTCAAAAAATACGAAGAATTTTCCAGAACTTGAACAGATTTTAAGGCAGTATTTAGGTTGTTAAATATCTTATGATAATTTAAAAAATTTCAGCGAATTTTCAAGATCTTCAAAAAATTTCAAAGGATTCGAAATACTTTAGGTTACTTTAACAGATTTTGAATTATTTTCATTAGCTTTGAAAAGCTTTTAGGGATTTGAAAATATCTCAAATGATTTAAAATGCTTTAGCCAATTTAAAAAGATTCCAAGGAATTTTTAACTGGTTTTAATAAATTTAAGGGATTTCAAAGTATTTGAAGTATTTCAGGGCATTTAATAAGATTTCAAGGAATTTCGAATTGATATATACCATTAAATGAGAGTGGATTTCAAGGACGTCATTCACGATAAGTGATTAATAGTATACGATTTTCAGGATTGGAAGTATTTTCAAATTCCCTTAATTCTACTCAATTTTTCTGAGCTTTTCTTTAATTTATCTGGATCTATTTCGAACTCTCCTTAAATTTTATAGATATTTCATCAACTTCTCTTGAATTTCCTTGAAATTTTCGAAAATTATTTCAAACTTATGTACTGAATTTAATGCAATGAATTTTTTCATATGTTTTAATTGTTTTCAATTCACTTGATTTTTTTAATTTACCTTGAAAAATTATTGTGCTGAATTCAGCGGAATTTTTTTAATGCGATGAAACTCCTCTATTGTGCTGGGTTTGGGGCTCACAGTGATGGGGAACAAACTCGATATAGTACGGCTCCGGATGTAAACGCTTTTGTTTGTTCACGCCTGAGTGGCCACCGCACAACCCGCTTAGCTCCTGTTACACCTACCTGTGACATGGTGTGAATTCTCGGAACGACTATAGCAGGGCGCCCTAGTTAGAGTTTCAATAGGGTTTTCAATAAATTGAGAGAAAAATTGTTATAGAACAGAAAAAGAAGGTTGAGGTTCCTTCGTGTGATGAGTTTTTTTTACGTTTCAAGTTATTTATACTAGTATCAGCAACATCTTTGTATTTATTTTATTGACTTTAAGCGATGATGTAATCAAATTTTAATAATGATGAAATTCGTGGATCATTTTTTGAACACATTATTGTACCTTTTACAAAGATTAGCACGTCTTTATATATAAAAGAATTTTTCATATATATTTTTACAATTTATAATCTTGAAAAAGACAAAAGGTCTTTCGAAACTTTATTTAGGTTTGAAAAAGTCTATAACAGTCAAACATATTGTTTAAAAATTGATTTATAGGCATTTTTTCTCTGTGAAAAATTTAGATTAGGTTTTTAAGAGATTTTATGTTTTTTTCAGTCAGTAGAGAGGATGTTAAAGAGGTTTGATCTAATTAAATACGCTCATCAGAGGGTGAGCAGCCTCAGCGGTGGGAACAAACGAAAACTCTGTGCAGCTATCAGTATGATGGCTCCTGTGTCTATAGTCCTTATGGATGAACCTACCAGGTACTTTAAACTCAAAAAATTAAAATTTTGTGGAAATTGATAAAATTGATATTATCATCGACATTTTTACTAATAAATTACTGATTTTAGTGGAATGGACCCAGCATCCAAAGAATTAGTTTCTCAAGGAGTGAATCACGTGACGAGAAACCAAGGGTCGGTCATAATGACCTCACATAGTGTAGTGGAGTGCGAAAGACTTTGCCCAAGGGTGGGTATTTTGGCCAAAGCAGGTCTCAGGTGCATCGGAAGTCCTCAGCATCTAAAGCACAGGTAATTATTTCCCCTTTTAGTAATGTTTCTCTCTCTCTCTCTCTCTGTTTTTACAAAATGGTTTTGACCATCTACCGTGCCAGTCTAGCGTTTCCCTAATCCTCTGAACACACACGCAGTGCCTAGGAAAATACTGATATGCAAAAATGTAGGAACTGAGAAGAAGGATTAAAATTTATGAAGTTAAATTAATATTATTAAATTTAAATAAATTAATATAGGTAGATTTATCAGTGAAAAAGGGCAAAAAAATTGCAGGGCATTCAAAAACCAACATTTTTCTTTTCTTGACTTTTTTTTATATTGTGCGTTATTTGGTATAAAAGTTCAGTTTCGTCTGTTTTTTGGAATTTTGTAAATCCTCTAACTCTGGTAATTTTTGATTTTATAAAAAAAGTCATTAGGATAAATTGTTCGAATTTTTGAATACTATAAATAACCGTACAGAGAATTCTTGAATTTCATAAAAAGTGGTCTCAAAAATATTCAAAAATGTGTCCACTTTTTGAATTTTTCTTCAAAATGGTTGGCTAACGAACTTGACCTATAGTTTAGGACACTAAACGAATGTACCAAAGGACAATCTAATAGATTAACTTTTTTTAAAGTTATCATGTTCACAGGCAGGCATACATACATATATATATACATACATACATACATACATACAGACAGACAGACAGACAAGCAAAATTCGTAAAAACTTGTTTTTCGGATTCAGGGGGTCTCAGAACGTGGACATTTGACAAAAACTGGGGGGGGGGGGTGTCAAATTTTACACAAATCTAATACCTTCTCTGATGAAAACGTAATGACAGGGATCACAGAGAAAGATTTAACATTTATTTTTACATAAAGAAATGAAGAAAACAATTTTTATGCTTTTATATTTTTAAACGCTTTTAAATTGTTTCAGTTTCAAGTTTTTTTAGACTGTTCATGCATATTTTAGTTTTGAATTTACCATATAATTCCAATATTGTATTTTCCAATATCCTATATGTAAATAAAAAAGGGGAAGTTTTACCAGAACAGTCGAAGAAAGGGGAATTTGAAAAAAGGATATTCAGGGGAATAATTCAAAGGCTGTGATCCTTGAAATAATAAAGAATAAAAATTAGTTTTAAGTTACTCTTATTTATCTGAGAAAACCTTTCAACTTGTTTGCCAAATCGGTATCAAATTAATTATAAATTTAAATGAGCGAATTGTACTATTTAAAATTCGCATGTGTAAATAAAAACTGAGCTCTATAAGGCCTTGAATTTGAAACTTTTTTAACCCTCATATCCTTTAAAAATTGAAAAGGGTCAGGAGAAAGCGATAAATTGTTCAAAAGTAGGATAAAAAAGAGAAAACAGGATAAAAAAGAACAGAATTTTTGGATAAAGAAATAAGGGAAATAAATTATCAATGGTTGTGATTTAATAGAAATGGATATATAATATTCTACAAAAAAGGTATAATATAAAATAATTTATCCAATTAATTATATTTATAAAATAATGTATCCAATTAGAAAATAATTTGATAAAGAATTATACAAATTATGCAGTGAGTTGATAATAATTATAAAAAAAGTAATGAGATAGAATTGAATTCCACATTTGTACTGAAGAGATGCAACAAGCTTCAAAGTACGGGTCTTTTGCAAAAAAATGTTCTCTCTCTCTATTTGTCCATTTCTATACATGTCTACTGGAAAATTTTTGTGCATTTCCATATTTTTTACAGCATGTTTTACATGTGTGGTAAATTCTAAAAAAATTAGAAATATTTATCCGAAACTTCAGATACGTTCAACTGACTATTCAACATAATTTTGAGAATAAAAAGTAAAAGGGAAGGTATTCTGCATTTAAAAAAAAATGAAATATAGACTATTATTCAGGTAATGATTACCAAATGGATTTTCTCACTCTTTGTAACTTATGCAACAGTATTAGAGTAAAATCTCGCTTAAGTCTTATGCGAAGCTTCCATTCTCTTCAAGAAGGTTTCTTTAAGCTGTTTCCTGTTTCACCTAGTAGTGAGTCTGTATGGACGATGCAGAAAGAATTACCTTTATTTCGAGAAACCGGTAAACTTGGTGGGTCTCATAAAATCGGAACCATAAACCCTTAATAACCTCTGCGGCGAATCGCGTTCCTGCCAAACGATCGTATCGTTCCGAACTGATAGCTCAATACTAGCAAATGCTCCACTTCCGTGCCATTGTATTCTACGTATTTGTATTCTTAAAGTCCTTCCGCTTTCTCAACAGCAACATCTCCTCTCAGCGTTTTACGCGCATTCCGCTTGTTCGCCGTGGGCGATAAAAACCAGTACAAATGAGAAAACTTAGGCTTTAAAGTGCAATTATTCATAAAATGACTCAACTTATTTTGTTCAGAATGCTTCTCATTTCAAATAGAAACTGAATATTTTGCAATTGATGGAATGGAGATAAAAATAGCAAAACAATATTAAAAGATAGTCCAAATAGGAGAGACAAGTCTACAAAAAAGAGGTTTTTAGCCTATTAAAAAAATAATTTAGTCGTTAAAATGTCCCTCTCCATTTTCAATATCCCTATCACTTCCTATAGAAAGGATCTATGCTATAAAATCCCTTCGCAGTGGCCAATAACAGCCCTTAGCATCGATAAATATAACTTCCTACCAATGGACAATAACAACGTTTAGAAACAGTCAAAATGATACCTTAGCAGCGCTCAATAACATTTCCTAGCAATGGCCCAAAACAAATTCTTAGCAACGAACAATATAACTGTCCATCAAAGGACAATAACAATATTTAACTGCGGTCAATAAAATCCTGTAGCAACAGTAATAATAACCATTAACAACGATCAACACAACTATATACCTACCGACAGACAATAAAAACCTCTAACACCAATCAACATCAACCTTTTGTAACCCGCAACAACATCTCCTACCAATGATAAATACTACTTCCTGTCAATGATCAATAACAATGCTTAGCAGCGACTGATGCAACTTCCTAGTAAAGGACAATAACAACCATTAGCTAAAGCTAATAACATCCCCTAGCGATGAAAAACAAAAGCCCTTCGCAACTGTCCCTACGACGAGGGGAGTCTCGAGGGACTTAAAGGGTCCCGAATAATTTGGGATTCCGAGGGATAGTAGGGTTACGTGGAATAGCAGGGGTCCCGAGGGATAGTTAGGGTCGCAAGGTATATGGGCACACACGACTTCCGCTCGCGGTCAACCACCCTCCGAATACAAATCCTGAATTCCGCTCGGGTCAATAGTAGGTAGTTTTGGGGGCGATCGTCTTTTCCTCCACGGCTACCTGCTTAACCTTCCCCTTCCACTGCGCAACGACACTACCCCTCACTGGATTCTAAGTTGCTTCAGGCCCTCGATGTGATGTCCCCCATAAAGATAATGCATTTGTCTTTCAAATTACCCATTTCCTTGCCATTGAGTTAATCATTCAATTTTCAATCAATTTTCTATTGTTTTTTTCGTTGGTAGAGCTGTTGAAAACTTAAGAAAAAAACCACATTTTTCAAAAATTATTAAAAGAGAATATTATTTAAAATAATGATAACTTGATAATCGCTGCGTGATGTTATTGATCCTCAAAACTTAGTTTTGTAGAAATTGTTGATGTACATTGTTGTTTTTAGAGTTTAGAGTCAGGTGAATCAAAAACAATTGACTTGTTTTAAATGTTTTGGCACATAATGGTGATCCTTATCAGTGAGTTTTCTTAAATCTGCGAAAAGTACATAATTTATTGCAGGTATGCTCTTTTACAATTGAAAGTACTATTCTTAAAAAGAACTCTTAACGAAGAACAACTAATGAAAAGACAATTAAAATGTAGTAGGAAAATCTTGTAACAAAATTTATAAACAAATTTTTTTAAGTTTTCAGAAAACACTGCAGTCGAAGAACTCTTTTTAAATTATTTTTTAGCGACGTATATTAAATCTGGTATGATGAGGAATTATATCTGTGAAAGTGAAATTTTTTCTCTTGAAAGCCGCTCTGTTGTAAAAATACAAAATTAACAAAAAATTGTTGTAGCTAAATAATTATTCAAATATTTTTGTAAAAAACTTTTCTTTTCCTTATATCAACGAAAAGTTGATGCCAATTTTTTTCATAGTAGTAGGAATACAGATTGGCGAGGAACATTGTACTTAAAAAAATTTTTCCTCGATTTCTTATACACAAATTTTCCTTTAATGAAGTTTTGTATGGCTTTAAATATTTAATTTTAAATTTGTCAAAATGTTCATAATTTCAATTTTTTAAATTGAAATGTACTGATTTTCCGGTTTTAAAATTATTTCTATGAAAGAAAGCATTTCCAAAATCACACTGTAGTAAAAAATAAATTTGTAAAAAAGAGCATTGTAGTTATATAATTATAAAATTCTGCTTTTAAATTTAAACATCGTCTCTGAAGAATTCGTGAAAGTAGGAAATAAATTTTCTTCTATCCATAAGAATTATTTTCGTAAAAGGAACAATAATTGTTCGCCTTTCAAAATAAACCTTTTGTCTATAAGAAAAGCACACTTTTTAAATAATGCTTAAATAATTATTCAACTACAATGTTTTTTATAATTTCATTTTTTTACTACAGGTTCATTTTTAAAGGGACTGCAATGTTTTCTGACAACGTTAAAAAAATTTGTTAAAAAATTTTACTACTACATTCTAATTTTTTTTCATGAATGTTGTATTTCGATAAAATACATTGTTTTAATAATACTGAATGATTTATCAATAGTTATTAATAAAATTAAATAAAATATACACTTCAAGTTAAATAATGTATATAATTTAGAAACTGAGATATTAACCAAAGAATAACACTTCCAATTGTAAAACTGCGTACCTACAAGACCTTATGTACTTTTCGCAGATTTATTAAAACTCACTGACAAGGGTCACCATTGTGGGCCGAAACTTAATTTTGTTAACTTAAATTAATTATTATCTCACTAAAATTTAAAAGTTGATCAAAAGTGAACATTTTTAGAAAAAACTGCAACATACGAGAATCACTGTAAGAGAATATTTTTATAAATAATAATAATAACATGTTTAAACACTTACTTTTGTTAACTTTAATCAATTATTAATACACGATAACTTGAAAAGTGGAAAATTGTTTAATTTTTCGTTCATAAAATGTGCATATATCATATTTATACATTATTAGATTGGAAATAATGTAATTATGTATATTTAAATGATTTTCTTGGACAGAGGTAGACCGCGGAAAGAATGGTTAGAATGTGTGAATGAGACCCTACTTAGAAGAGACATAAGAAGTCACAGAAATACGAGAGCCTGCATGAAAAAATG
>NC_046663.1:75262254-75264568 GCF_010883055.1 Belonocnema kinseyi
CTGAAAAATCTCTATCCCATCCACACACTACTCCTTTCCCCTGCCGAGTGAGTCACGCCTACCCCGAAAGGGAAATGGCTTAATGGTGTAATAATAATACTGATATTTTTGAAATAGGAATAGATATGAGTTGGAAGACAAAGGGATTATCTCCAAAGGGGACGCAGCATCGTGAGCCTGGAGCAACTTGAAATCCAGTGAGGGGTAGTGTCGATGCACACTGGAAGGGGAAGGGTTCGCAGGTAGCCGTGGAGGAAATGACGACAGCCCGTTATAACAGTGGTTCCGAGCGATAGATGATTTATGAGAGATAGAGAGGGCCCCACGAGATAAGGGGGATCCGAGGCATGGGTGTTGCTCCGCAAAATATTGGAGCCTTGAAGAATAGAAGGGGTCCCGTGGCCTGGGAGGGGCCGGTCCCGTAAGATATAGTATAAGGTTTCCGTCGAATAGTGGGGTCACAAGAGTTTAAAGGAGTACCGCAGGATAAGTGGGATTCGGTAGGGATATATGGGTTTCCGGGGCAGATGAGAATTCCGCCACAGCTTTTGTGTACCGTTCCGCACTACGCGGCGTCTACTGAACCTGTTTATACATGTTTGACACAAAAGATAATATGTTCCTTCGTTTAGAATATTTGATGGCCCTGAAAAGGGCCTGTTTAATTTGTAAATACGTTATTATACTACTACTACTACTACTACTACTACTACTACTACTACTACTACTACTACTACTACTACTACTACTACTACTACTACTACTACTACTACTACTACTACTACTACTACTACTACTACTACTATTACTACTAACATCTGGAAAAAACGTTCTGATTATAAATGATTGCATAAATTCCACTTAATCTTATTAATAGCGTATGCGATCAGTTCAGTGGATGCGATAATATGAAGATACCGATTTTACAAAATAGAAACGAGAAATCTTTCCGAGTTCGTAACCATCAATCTGATTTTGAATAAATTCACACTTGTTCTTGGAGTAAGAATTCTGGTACTGGAAAGGTATTGCACTTGAAGTAAGTTCCCGTTTGAACTTCGAGCAGAGTTTCAATAGTTTTGAAAATTGAAGGATGTGTGTGATAAAATGAATTGTTAAAGTGAGAATGGAACGATTCACACGCATTCGTTGTCCGGGTTGGATCCGCAGTTCTTTCGGGCAGATTTTAGGCGGAAAAGTGCAGTCATCTTTTAGATACGTGTCTATAAGATAATACGCGAATTTTATCACTCTCTCATCATATGTCATGATCGGTAATAGTTCAAAAGCGAAAAAATGTTTGACTTCCGTGTCATTTAAAAACATTAAACCGAAGCAAATACGTAACCAGCTACCAATTTCCGAATCTTTGTTTTTATACACCGTAGTGAGACCGAGATGCTGCACTTTCCGATACCACGCCTGCGATAAGTGAAATCTGCACCCGATAATTCGCGCACTGGACCACACTTTTTTTGCAGCATTTTGCAATCCTATCTTTGACTCAGTTAGGTACTTTAAATTATTTTCAGTCGAGAAAATGATCATGTTTGATTTAGGATCATTCATGAGAACAAAATCTTCATCAAATTTAGTTTTTATTTTTAATTTATTTATTTTTTCATGAGTTTCGGCTAAACTTTTAGGAAGTGAGGGTAAAACGCTTTGACGGGCCCTGTATGCAGCTTTTCTTACATTCGCTATATCATTTACTTTCAAATTTCGATGATCACTTGTTACACGTGAGTTTATAATTTTGGCTGGTTTCTCGCTAGGTTGATCTACTGCTTTTCTTTTTACGCTTGACGAAAGAAATTGGCGTTGCAAAATTTGTTTGTTCACGGGATCATGGTTATGGTATAAATTGCTAAGGCTGTTAATACTTCGCGGAGATTCACCGAAAGTTTGTAAAAAAGAAGTGCATTTTTTATCATTACATCTCCATCTTTCTTCTCCCGTTTTTAAAAATCGACTAAAGTGGAATTTAAAATCATTTACAATCAGAATAGTTTTACCTTTCTCAGACGTCGTTTCAATAATAATTGGAGCAGCTTCTGAAGACATTTCTCTTCCAAAATGCAATAGATGTTGAAGTAAAAATTTTTACAATAGCAGAGTATACCAAAAAATTCACTTGCATTCCAAATCAATGAATGAAGGCGAATGAGACTAGCATGCTAAGTGTACAGTTTAAAGGACAATTTTGAGCAATCTGATTGGTTAAGCAATAAAAAAATTTATGATGCTTCAAGTCTAGCCAAATATTAGCATCCGGAATTTCCCAAATTTTTCCCAAATTAGGGTAAGACTGAAA
>NC_046663.1:75264668-75266385 GCF_010883055.1 Belonocnema kinseyi
CCCGCTGACCAAGCTCAGTGGCAGCAGCTCGACGGTGTGAGGGGAAGCCGCGTAGTGGGGGACGGTACACAGGTAGCTGGGGCGGAATTGACCATCGCCCGGTTTCCGTGATATAAAGCGGGTCGCAAGGGATAATTGGGTTCTTGAGTTTCCTAATCTCTTATATTAAGGGGGGTCCAGAGGGAAGGAAGGGGTCCCTTGGGATAAGGTGGTCCCCATGAAATAGACGGGATTCAAGGGCAAGGGAGTACAAAAACCTAAGCTTAATACTGAGTCGAAAAATATTCCAAACATAGTATTATTTCTCATTTCTTGGTTCAAGAAGGAATGTTCTGTTAATATATTATGCTGCTTTTACCTCTTGACATAGCTGATGGGGTAAGGCGTAAAGGACTTCAAGTGAAGAGGGAAGGCACTTACCCAGCTATTTATTCTAATTGAGACGTATTACTCGGTCGAGATATGCTTCTACTCGCTTCTGCTATTGTGTCGTAATGTTCTGCGCTGAGGCGCCTGGTATGAAGACGTCTCGTGAACCACCTATGGCACCATACTTGGGTGTTTCCACGATATTTGTTATTTTCAGAAATAACATAATTTTTTTAAATTATGTACGAAAAAATTTATTTTTTGAAACATTTTTTTGTCGCAACAAAATAAATAGAAAACAGACGATTATTTTGAGTTAGCCTTTCTAGTTGTAAACTCAGGATCCTGTCGAGTTAAAAATCAAAGTACAATGTCGAATCGATGAAATTTCAGTAGTTCATGCTTTACTAAACTAGCATGATTTCTCTTACAATTTTCAAAGATTGTACAGAAAAGCTGCGATCATGCAAAGCATTCAATTTGTAGCTGGTGACAAATATTATACAGGTATATTTTTGGGTTTGGTCCAACTATTATATGATACATCTTTTCATGAGAATCTCTGTAATGAATTAAAGCTTTTGCACCTATTTCACGAAGCCTGCCTGTTGATATTATTGCAATATAACTTGTATTTTAAGTCAAAGTTTACCTACAAGATCATGGTGACAGACAAAATGAGGCTTTAGGCGGAAACGTGCAAGTATTTGGAATTTTGACTCAATGTGTTTCCACAATGGTTTCCACTATCTTTTACTTGAATGAACTGTACTCTCCTTCCGTCACCTTTGTTCTCGCTACACTAGCGATCGATTTTGGAAATTAGAAGGCATTAATCGGAAAGTACCTATTATCGGTTATCGATACTCACAGCATGTTAGGCTGATTACAACCACGAGCAATCTACATGTTGCAAGAGACGTAATCACTGGCAAACTAGATAATAGGGTGTGAGGGAATATAACTTAGGATGACGTGATGTAGGTACGATGTTTGAAAATGCAGTTGGCCCCGGAGCAATCTATTACATTCGTAAAAATCTGGAAGCATTTCCGTCTCAGGTCACATAACGAATTTTCTCCCTACTAAGCAAAAATGTCAATGTCGTTTGAATATTGATATATGATTAGAGAGTAGTCTGGGAGGAATTTTTTTAAACCAAATTTTTATCAACTTTCTTCACTAATGTCAAAATTTTCTAGCAATATGTTGCTAGAAACGGAATGGCAACTTTCAAAATTGTGGATCCGGATGCAATAAGGGCACATAAAATTTTTTCGTGCGAAAACGAAGTCCCCTGGAGGCTTTAGAAAAAGTTTTCGAATTTTAATTTTCAAAAGATATATAT
>NC_046663.1:75266485-75281119 GCF_010883055.1 Belonocnema kinseyi
TTTTGAAAATTAAAATTCGAAAACTTTTTCTAAAGCCTCCAGGGGACTTCGTTTTCGCACGAAAAAATTTTATGTGCCCTTATTGCATCCGGACCCACAATTTTAGATGTTTTTCCTTGCGCTTTGCTTGCCATTTACTTGTTAATATTTCACTCATAATTTTAATTTGCAACTTTTTTGCTAACATTGATTAGATTTTTTTAGGTATATCAGGGAAAGCCTGAAGGAGGAAGAGAATTTTCAAGAGTATCTGAATTAAATTAATTAAATTATATGTACATACATTTAAATGAAAATAATTATTAAATGGTTTTTATGTTTTGAACACATTAATTAATTATAAAGCGATTCTGCTTAATTATAGATTTTATAGAATTAGTTAAGAGCTTATAATTATTTAAATGTAAACAAAGCCAAATTAAAATTTAAAAATCTGCCCGCTACGCGGGAACATTCTCTCCGCGCGCTGCGTGCGCGGCTCGCTTCGCTCACAAGTTTGAGCGCGCCTATGGCGCGCAACTGTTTGTTCTCGCGCTTCGCGCTCGATGTTGTATTTATCTCGCGCTTGGCGCTCGATTATGTATTTACATCGCGCTACGCGCTCGGTCTTTATATTTTCGCACATTCTTGCGTAAACATTTTTTAATTAAGACTCAAAACATTCACCACTATAATTTTGTAATCGTGAATTCTCTTTCGTTAAAAGAGAGTGTAAATTATTTGTTAAATTAGTGCAATCGCACTCCGCACTTGGTCTTTGCATTTCTTCCGCATTCGGGCACAGACCTTTTAAAATCAAAGTTGAACGTGAACGTTTCTTATTTTGCTTTAAATTGTATTTCCTTGTTTTTATAATTTTTGATTTTTAATGTTGTTTTTTACGATTAAATAATAACTACTGCGCATCTGCATAGGGTCTAATACAGGAACCTATATAGGGTTCTATATAGGAGCCTATGTCCTCTTTCGTCTTGTCTGTGCTTTTTCAAAAATTAATTTTTTTTTATTTTTAATCTTATTATTTACGCAAAAAAATCTACTCGTCCTATCGAAAAATTATTGATAATAAATTGATAGATCTTTTTAGGCAAACAACTTTTGTCTGTTAATTTTAGTGTATACCTTGCGTCTTTTTTTCAAAAAAATTTAACATTTTTATTTTGAATGTTATTTTTTACGACTAAAGCAAAAACTACGTGTCCTATCAAAAATTATAGCTCTTTTTTAGATAAACAAGTTTTGTCTCATTTTTTTCATAACTTGTGTCGAAAAGTGATTCATTATGAATTTGTAGTTTTTTCCAGTGCGTGTAATTTGAGCTTTTTCATTTTTTTCGTATCTTGCATAGTTAAACCAAAAAATGGAATTTGTGGATTTTTGATTTTTTTGCAGGATCAAATTTGGAATTTCAAATTTTTCGACGAAATTAAAAAAATTGTTATCATGATCTTGTAGGGATTTCGAAAAGCAACGTTTTTCTTCTCTTGACTTTTTTTCGTATCATGCGTTGTTTGGCTTAAAATGTTCATTTTAATTTGTTTTTTTTTGGGGGGGATTTTGAAAATGCTCTAACTCTGGTAATTTTTTATTTTTCAAAAAAGTCATTGGGATAAATTGTTTAACTTTTTGAATACTATAAATAACCATACAGAGAATTTTGGAATTGTCAAAAAAGTGGTCTAAAAAATATTCAAAATGTGCCCACTTTTTGAATTTTCATCCAAAATGGTTGGCTAACGAACTTGACCTTTAGTTTAGGACACTAACCGAGAGTGCCAAAGGCAATCTAATATATTAATTTTTTCGAAAGTTATCGTGTTCACAGACAGGCATACAGACAGACATACAGACGGACAGGCATACAGATGAGATTTAGACAAACATACACATTCGTAACAACCTGTTTTTCGGTTTCAGAGGACATTTGACAAAAACTGGGCGGGGGGGGTCAAATTTTACACAAATCTAATACCTTCTCTGATGAGAATGTAAAAAATGTACAAAGTGAGAATTATGGAAATTTTTCAATGAAAATAATTTCTTAATGCCTTAAGTTATTTGAATTTTCAATGTAAAATATTTGTTTTATAGCTATTTTTGTTTTAAATGATTGAATATTTATTCATTAATTCTGTTGGAACTTGAATTTTCTGGAATTATTTCAAAAGCAATATAAATATTCAGAAATTAAAGTTCATGTTTAAAAAAAAAATATAACGTAGATATAATTTTATTTTTTCAATGAAAATAATTGCTTGAAGGTTTTTATGTGGTGAACTATTTCATTAATGTTTAGCTGATTAACTTTGACCACAATATTGAATTACATAAAGATTAAATTTAAGACGTTTTAAATGAAGTAACATAAATTGATTATTTAGTTTAAGATTACGTAATCGAATATAAGCTATTACTTTTACAATACAAGTTTATTTTTTATTTAGAATACCTCTATTAGAATTCTGCATGTGTACTACTTATATTCTACTCTTTCGAATTACGTAGTATAAACAATAGTAACAATAATTCTAAAAATGAACAATCTTTCAGGGCTTCCGTTTTCTCTTGCCATAAAAATCATTTTCCAGAATATTGAAAACAATTTTTGTTTTTTACTGTCCTTTTTCAGGATTACCCGTTTGGCTCTGCCCTACTCACTGGCTTTCCCTTAATTTTCTAAGTTCTTCATGCACATTACTCCCTGTCCACCCTGTCCATTACAATCTCAAATGCATCTTACACACTCATCCGCACTCAACTGTCCCTCTTCCTCTCCTGTACATCGCCCTATTACATGTGCTCATGACTCCATTTCGTATTCATATACTCTACATAAATTCTCCTCTTTATCCATCCAATACCTGCATGCTCTCACTCCTTCTCCCATTCTAAACAGTACAAATCTACTCCATTTTTCTTCCTTTTTTATTTTTGCAGATATTTTGGTTCCATCAACCCTTTGACCATCATATACCATCTATTGTACCTCGAATCTATAATCTTTCTCCATCTCTTTTCTCCTTGTTTTACTAATAGCTCTTACTCTAAGCCCTGCCACTCTATAACCTCTTCTCGTATATTACAAACCTTTCTAATTTTCTCCTTTCTTCCATCCATTTTGAATATCCTAAATTGCCTCTCGCCTCATTGTTCAGAATTTCCCCCAAACATTTTTGTTTTATTCTGTTTTCCTCTCTCGTTCTTAGCTTCTCTTCAAACCACCAGGCTCTCTTAATTTGTCTAGTAACCAATTTTTCCCTCCCTAATTCTTCCCTTAACATGCATCCTGGGCAACTCCAGGTAACCCCCATTACCCACCTCAGAAATCGCCCATGTATGCTCTCTACTGCCTTATGTTCCTTCCCACCCCAGATCTCCACTCCATAACACAGCACTGCCCAAACCAACGCATCAAAAAACCAGACCCTCATTCTCCAATCGTCCTTGAACCATCTCTTTCCTATACCTCATACTTGGCTCATCCCTTTACTTGCATATTCAATTCTTTTCCTCACCTGCAGCTCGTTTCCCCCTTCTGCCTCAAACCAAAAACCTAGGTAACAGAACACCTCCACAACTTCTACTTTTTGTCCGTTCATCTTCCAAACGTAATTTATTTTGCTTTTTCTATTTTTGAAACACATCACCTTTGTGTTATCTACTTTCACCGTCAAAATATTAAATTAAATAAAGATAAAAATTTATTTTAAAAAATTAACTAAAATAAATAAATTATTTATTCGACGGTTATATAATTAAATATTGGGTATAATTTGCATAATTTATTCTTTGTGTATACACTGGGTGTGTATACTGAAACATGAAACATACACTTCGAGAAGTATGACTGCATTTTTTCAAATTTTCTTACAACCTTAAAAACCTTGAAAATCCGCCTGTTCTCTAAAAGAATCAGTGTACACACCGTGTTTCGAAAAATATAGTGTTTACACGCAGGGTTAAAATTTATTTATATTGAAAAACCCCTATTTCAATTACATAATTTTTTTAAAGATTCTGATCTTGTAAAATGGATATCTGCATTCAATTTTTGATTTTATATGTAAATGTGTTTTAATTTCTTCCGAAATTAGTACAAACGGTTATTAACAAATCGAATTTTCAGAAATGAAAGTAAAAATTTTTAAAAATGTAGAACAGCAATAATTTCAATGTCTAAATGAAAATTATAGTTTAATGCTTTTCACGTCATGGTCAGATTAATTAATTGTTATCTGATGTTTTTCACAATATTAAATTACATGAAGATGGAATAGTAATTTTTTTAAATGAACTGGCATAAATCAATTATTTACTTTAAGTTTATGTAGTTAAATGTTAGCCATAATTTGTATAATTAACCTTTTGGAAATGTTTAAAATACCTCCTTTCCAATTACATTATTTTTGTAAACTTTTGCAATGTGAAATGAGGATCTGAATTCTGAGTTCGAAATGATGTGCAAATATATTTTATTTTTTCATGGAATAGTTTAAAATGTTGTAAGTAACTCAAATTTTTAGAAAAATGTATATTAAAAGTCACTTGAATGATTCACTGAAAATAATTCGTCAATGCTTTTTATGTTGATCAATTACTTATTCGCTGATTAGTTTTTTTACAATATTCAATAACATAAAAATTGAATTTTAATTTTTTTCTATTTAGCAACAAAAAGTAATTATTTTTCTTTAAGTGATGTGATTGAATATTTAATATAATTTGTATCATAAAAGTTTATTTATTTATAACCTATATCTATTACAATTATATGATTTTTTGAAATGCTTATGATGTTGTGGAATGAGTATCTGAATTCATTTTTCAGAATTGTATGCACATATTTTTTTTTAATTAGTGTAAGCGATTGATAATAATAAAAATGTTCAGAAATGAAACAAAAAAATTATGTTTCAAAAATTGGGTTAATGAAATTAAATGAACACAACAGTTAACGCGCACATGAGCGCGCACATTATAGTATAGTTTATCTTGAATATCTACGAATTTCAAAAATTTCTCTTGAATTTCCTGTCGTGTTTCTGTGGCTTTCTATGTCTCTTCTAACTAGGGTTTCATTCACACATTTTCACCATTCTTTCCTCGGCCTGCCTTTGGGCATACTGCCTTTTACTTTACCTTGATATACTTATTTTGTTAATCGTTCATTTGGCATTCTCTTAACATGCCCGAGTCATCTTAATCAATTTCTTTCCCATGTGTCTATTAGCGTCTCTTGTGCACCACATTTTTTGAGAATTATCTCGTTACTCACTTTGTCCATCAGAGTTTCCCCGCATATTATGCACAAGAATCTCATGTCAATTGCGTTAATTTAACTCTTATATTTTTCTGGATATGCCTATGTCTCGCTACCGTATAGTACATTCGGTACAAATATGGAATTATGTATTGCCATTTAAGCTTTATTTGATATATTTTTACTTTTGATAAGGGGCCCTGCTCTACCAATCACCTTCTTACCTTCGTTTATGCGTTTATATAACTCCTCATATATCTTCCCGTGCCTAATAAATAAGCTACCAAGGTATACTAATTTATTTACCTGTTCAATTCTCTCAACATTTAATATAATATTACATAGTGTTTTCTCACTATTGCCTTCGAACGCGATAGTTTTTGTTTTATTTGCCTTAAGTTAGAGGACAATGTCACTCAAATTCCCATTTATCCTTACACTCGCTTTGCTACCCATATATATATATATATATATATTGTTTTTCTAGCTTGTAGGAGCGATCCATTGACTCCATACTCTTTCAGGACTTCCCAAAGTTTACTTCTATGTACCTTGTCAAAAGCTTCTTCTTAGTCAACAAATGCACAGAAGAATTTTTTATCCTACTCTCAAACTTTTTTCTGTGATTTGCCTTAAGCTAAATCTTTGATCCGTACATGGCATTCCTTGCATAAACCCACTTTGGACTTCCCAAATCTTTTCTTCTGTTATTTTCATTTCCCTATTAATAAGTTTTTTTGAGTATATTCTACTTACAGTACATTGTTAGAAAAGATTCGTACAACGTCTTACCGAAGTGCGAAGTTGTAATGGTACTGTGCGATACTTTGGTGCGAAAAAACATTTCTTCTACTAAAATACACTTCTCCGGTGTAAAGTTGGTAAATTTACGAACTATCAACTTCCCAGTGTTGAAAATACTAACGAATCACACAGAGGAGATGTGAAAGTCTTAATCTAAACTTAAAGTTACATTGGAAAGTGTGAAATCAAACATTGAGACGGAGCGACAATATTACATTTCGATACGTGTGTGAGAGGTGATTATTTAGCGAATGAGACATTTTCCACAATAGCAAAGCGAGTGAGAAAAGTCTCATTCGCTAAAACTCACCTCTCACACAAATATCGAACAGTATTTAATACCATGAAAGGCGAAAAAATCTTGTTAAAGTTGATATTTTGAGGTTAGAGTGGTATAAACATACAATCGACACTATACGGTGCGAAAACTAACACCGATCAGTTGCTTTGCGCGCGCACGCGCAGTTAACTTGTGTAGGCTTGTGCGAGCTAAAGAAGTTAGAAGACAAATTTATAATTAAAAAGATAGTTTTTCAAGAAAAAAAAATGTCAACAAAATTGTTCAATTTTCATCTTTAGAAACGAATTTTAAACTGACACAATAAGCATGAAACCAAAAATGGACTAGTTAAATTTTCAGATAAAAAATGGAATTTTGAACAAAATAAATTAATTTTTAATAAAAAATGTTTACTTTTAACAAAAAATGGAACAATTAAATTTGCATTAAAAAAATTAATTTTGAATAAAAAAACAATTAAATCTACAACAAAATAGTACAATTTTCAACCAAAGAAATGAATTTACGCATAAAATGACTTCTTCCAAAAAAGACAAAATTGCAATAAAATACATGAATTTTCAACCACATAGTTGAATTTAAACTGAAAAATAATGTTTCACGGAAAAACTGAATAGTTACATTTTCAGTTAAAAACAATTATCAAACCCAAAAAATCAAAGTTTCAACAAAATATTTAAAATTTCAAGTAGAAAATCGAATTTGCAAACAAATAATTTAATTTTCAAACCAATAATTTCCTACAGAAAACAGAAATTAAAAATTTTATAAATAAATTTGAAAACAACAGAAGAACGAATTTTTAACAAAATAGATAAATTTTCAACGAAAAACGGTTACATTATCATTTTAAAAAATAAATTTACACCAAAAAAATTATCATCAAATTAGTTTAATTTCCAAAAAACTGCATGAACTTTCCTTCCAAAGAAAAAAAGTTTGATCCAAACATGTATTTTCAACCAAAGAAATGAATTTTTAAACAAGGAGAATACATTTCTACCAAAAAAGATTAATTTTTAACTGAGAATGGTCAATTTTCAGTATCAGAAAATATTTGTTCAACTAAAAAAATCGAATTTTCAACAAAACAGTTGAATTATCAACCGAAAATACAATTTTTAAACGAAAACAATTATTTCCTATTAAAAAAGATGAATTTACAACTAACAAAATTCTTTAAAAAAACGTTGACAAAATCGTTAAGTTTTCAACTTTAAAAATGAATATTAAAACTAGAAAATGAGTATTTAACGAAAAATAGAATAGGAACATTTTAAGATAAAAAATTTAATTTTATGCAAAATAGTTTAATTTTTGATGTAAAAAATGAATTTTCAACTGAAAAATATTTTGAATAAAAAAAAATCGAATTTACAACAGAATAGTTAAATTTTTTAACATATAGTTGAATTTTAAATTTAAAAAAAGAACATTTTTACCAACAATGGAATGGAATGAATTCTGAAAGAAAAATGAAAAAAGAACACAACATTTTTTTTATTATTTTGTAAAAATTTTAAAAGGGTGTTAAATAGTGTGTAGAAAATTTTTGCAATTTTGCCATGTTATATATAATTCTAGAAAAAAAACAAGTACTTAATTCTTATCTAGCCTTCTCGTGAAATTTTGTTGCACAATTTTGTTCAAAGTTGTTTAAAAAAATGTGCTTTCCAATTTGAGTAAGTTTAGGACATATTTAGAAATTTTGAAACGATTTAAAAATAACTAAAACTTATAACAATACGTTAAGAATTTTGTATGGTTTCACTGTCAACCATTTTATACCAAAATATAAGGAGTTTTATAAAAGAATACACTTTCAACCAAAGAAATTAATTTTTAATTAAAATAGATGAATTTATGACAAGAAGAATAATTTTCTACAAAAAACGATAAATTTTTTACTGAGGAAGGTCAATTTTCAAGCAAAAATAAAATAACATATTTTCAACAAAATTGTTGAATTTTCAAAAAAAAAAAAAATGATCAAACGAGGAGAATTATTTCCTATTAAAAAAAGATGAATTTTCAACTAAAAAAATAATTTAAAAAACATTCAACAAAATGGTTAAATTTTCAACTTTAAAAATAAATATTAAATCTAAAAAAAAAGTATTTAACCAAAAATAGAATAGTTACATTTTCAAATAAAAAATTTAATTTTTTTGCAAAATAGTTTCATTTTCGATGTAAGAAATGAGTTTTCAACTGAAAAATATTTTGAATAAAAAAAAATCTAGTTCACAACAGAATAGTTAAAATTTTAAACATATAGTTGCATTTTCAGTTAAAAAAGATACATTTTCACAAAAAATGGCACATGATTTTGCCCTAAACGTAAAGCAGATTACTATACACTTAAAAAATAAAAATTAGTAAGGCCAGAAATTCATACAGTTGTCTGTTAGAAAATCCTACAAATTTTTTAATAAAACTCCTTTCTACACCACCTTCAAAGAAAAATGTTCACAACATTTTTATCCAATGATAAGTCTATTATTGTACTTTAGGGAAAAATGTAAATCTTACATTAATTATGAATGTTTAATTGACGTCAGTTCCCATACTATTCACACTTGAGAATTGAGTAATTTCTTTTTCACAAGCAAAAAGTGTGAAACTCTTTGTTTATCGACTTTTATTATAATTTATTTATTTTACATATATATCTATTATATCTTATCAAAATCAAATACAAAAATCTTAAATTTTAAGTGCATTTTAATACTACAATTACTACATGTTTCCAATTTTTAGATATAATTTAACTAATTTTATATGTACTTAAAACAAATTTTTGTTTTAAATTGCATAGAACTTATTCTAAGTAAACAAATTATATCTTGAAGCAAACAGGGATGTATCTTCTTTTTGGATTTTTCCAAATTTATTTCATTACTTATTTTGATTAAAAATAATTGGATCTCTTGCGATTAAAAACAAGGAATCAGCCTGAGAAGAAATGTGCTGAAAGTAATTTAAAAAAAACATTCGAATTTTATTTTTAAAGACTGACAATTGTACACAATTTCCAAGGGCATCTTTTTTTCTTCTACAAGAATTTTTAGATTGTTCTGTTTTTTGAATAAGTTTATCCTACGTTCTGAAACTCTTCTAAAGTTTAAATTATTTTTGAATTTCATTAATTCTACTAAATATTTCTTGAATTTATTCAATTATTTACATTTTTTAAACTTTTTAATCATAGTGAATTGAAACATTTTGCTTTTAAAACCTTCAACACTCTTTTTCGAAATTTTAGGAAATCGTTTAATGTGTTTAAAAGTCGTCTTTAATTTTCTTTTAAAGTTCATTGTTCAAAATAAAAAATCATTAGAACTTTTCACACAAATATTAGGAAAATAATTTTTTTTTTTGTATTCTTGTCAGAACTTCTAACCTTCTTATCTTTACAAATTATTCAAATTTTTACTAATTTTTCAAAATTCTGTAAAATAAAAAAATTGCCTTTAAACTTTTTTAGATACTTTGATAGGTTAAACATTTTTTAAAATGTTTTGAAATGGCTTAAAATAATCTCCTGCAATTAATGTTTGGCAATAAGAAATTTACTTTAATTATTGCTAGGAACCTGAAATAATTTATTTTATTTCCGCGAAACCTTACAAAATTAAACAAGAAAAATCTTTACAAGTTTTATTTATTTTCAAATTGTTTCAAAATTCCTCAATATCTGTTAAACTCACGCAAATTTGAAAGCACATTTTGTAAACCAACATAAACTTGAAAAAAATTGTGCAACAAAATTGCGCAAGAAGGTTTAATAAGAATTAAGTTCCTTATATTTTTCTATAATGATATAACATAGCGAAATTGCATGAACTTTCATTCTCTTGACACCCTGCAAAATTTAGTTTACTTAAAAACTCCTCCTAATACCTGTGTGAAAAAAGTTTGCATGGCTCAAGCATGGCAAGACACTTGGAAATATCTGGCAGAAGCATGGATCACGGCTGAATGGCAACATGGCGCAAGCCTGGCTCCTCTCCGTTTCCCATGCTTAGGACACGCTAAACACATGAATATTCTTAAGAACATGTAAGTGTAAGAAAAAATTGGCCTGCGTTAACAATGAAAATCTCATGTTTGCCAATAGCCGACACGTTTCTAAATGGTAGGTTCGATACCCGGGTGCACCGCACCGGTTCGCGCTCCAGGTAGTGTAACACATTTTCTTTATAAAACTTTTAAAGAATTTAAATTGTTCCAATTGCCAAAATAACTACCATTAGTGAGTCGACAATCCGTGTGAATTTAGTCACGCACTAGGTAGCTTCGCACGTATTCCACGAGAATTTTTTTCAAAATTTAGATTGTTTGAACAACCACAATTACTAAAAATTGTCAGCCGACGATCCGGGTGCACCAGATAGAGCATCAGTTAGTATAATACGCATTCTACGAGAACTGTTTTAAAATTTAAACTTAACAATTTTTAAGTTCTCCTAGAATACGTACTATATTACATGGTGTTCGATCAAATGTACCCGGATCGTCGACTCGCAATTTTTAGTGATTTTGGGCTGTTGGAACAGTCTAAATTTTGAAAGAGTTCTCGTTAAATACGTACGAAGAACCTAGGGCGCGATCTGGTGCACCCGGGTCGTCGAGTGACCATTTGGTACTGTTTTCATTATTCGCAAAATATAAATTTTGAAAAATTTATCGTTGAATACATATTAAACGACGTCGTGTTCGACCTAGTGCACCCAGATCGTCGACTCAAAATTTCTAGTAATTTTGGCTGTTGGAACAAACTAAATTTTGAAAAAGTTCTCGCGGAATACGTACTAAGCTACCTAAGGCGTGACCTGGTGCATCCGGGTCGTCGACTCACCATTTGGAATTGTTTTAATCATTCAAAAAATATAAATTTAAAAAAAGTACTCGTAGAACACGTAATTAACTACCTGGTGCTCGACCTGGTGCACCCGGATGGTCGACTCACAATTTCTAGTAATTTTGGCTGTTGGAACAATCTAAAATTTGAAAAAGTTCTCGTGGAATACGTACTAAGCTACCTGAGGCGCGAACTGGTTCACTTGGATGGTCGCCTCACCATTTCGAATTGTTTTCATTATTCACAAAATTAAATTTTTTTTCAAGTTCTCGAAGAATACGTGCTAAACTACCTGGTGTGCGACACATTATATCATTTTTAATGCAAGCTCATTTTGTCTGACACTTATATGTTCTTAAGAATATTCATTTGTGGTTAGCGCGTCCTAAACATGGGAAACGGACAGGAGCAAAGCTTGCGCCATGCTGCCATTCAGCCGTGACCCTTGCTTTAGCCAGATATTTCCAAGTGTCTTGCCATGCTTGAGCTATGGAAACTTTTTTCACACGGGAGCCAGTTAGCCACCGAAAATGAATCGTGAAGTCGGGGGGCTCGGGTTCTTGCTCGTGCATTTTTG
This sequence comes from Belonocnema kinseyi, assembly GCF_010883055.1. Lineage (NCBI taxonomy): Eukaryota > Metazoa > Arthropoda > Insecta > Hymenoptera > Cynipidae > Belonocnema > Belonocnema kinseyi. Next base: position 75,278,292 of record NC_046663.1, read on the forward strand.
GCTCTACACGAGACTGGCATACGCAACATGTAACACCAGAATGATGCAAGAACTGTCAATAGTCGCACTGGCTGAGATGAAAAAGGTACGCTCTCACGTTCGACACCGAACTTTGCACCTATAGAGATATGGGATAACACGTTTCAGTTGAAGAGCGAAAAACATTTACTTATCGATGTGATTCAGCTACTTTTTTCTAACAGTGTACTTGATAAGCCTTACCGTTTTTTCAAGTTCTTAATTATATCTCTAACGTCAGTGACACAGACTTTCTCAATTGAGTTTTCTAACGCATCGTGTTGTATATCGCAGTTATGGTGTCCTATAGCTTTAGCTACGAATTTATCCCTAAAATAGTCTCTGAAACCATCTAATATCCCGTCTGCATCATTTAGCATTTCCCCAGTACTATTTCTCATGTTGACAAATTCTGTAGTTTTATTTCCCCGAATTTTTTTATGAAGCGCTTTCTTCTTTCCTTCAAAGTCGTTTTGTATTTTCTTCTCTTCGTCTGCTCTAATTTTACTTTTACTTTCCTTTATTGATCTTTTTGGTGTCCTCTTTTTTTGTCTGTAATCATTTATACGTCAATTCGTTTCCTCATCGCTAAGACCTGTGATGTTCAAAGTTCTCCTGTACGCTTCTTTCTTTGCTTTTTGGACACCTTGAATTTTATGATTCAACCACGCATCTCCAGACATTCTTCCTACAACCGCGGTACCACACACTTTGATCGCACATCTAAAAATTATTTCCCGGAACTTTGTCCATACGCCCTCTATATCTTTGTTTTTTATAAGCGCCTTCCAGGTCCTATTTATGCTTTCGATTATTTTATTTTGGAAATCTATTCGCACATTCCGTTTTTGCAGGTTCTCAATTTTGATTCACGTTTGTTTTACTTAACTTAAATTGTTTAAATTCTCTCTGACTTCTTACACTTCGGAAAAATATTCGTTGATTCGAAGAATATTTTTTGGAATCAGGGGAAAATATTAATTGGCTCTCGGTCCGGGAAAAGTTTCTTCGATTGAAAAAATTTGTTCTTTCGTAGTAATGTTTTACTTTTCCATGGAAAACTTTTCTTTAATCTAAAATGATTTTCTTCATTTTTAAGTTGTTCTTGTGTTAATGAAATCATTAGGTTAAAGAAACGCTTGATTTTATTCAACGAAGTTCTTTTCTTAGTGTCCCTAGCCAACTCCATCCTACTTTTCCATATACCTTAACCGTCTTTACCCCGTACCCTAATCGCGCTTATACCGTACTCTAGCCAACTTTACCCCGTGCTTTAGTTGGAAGGATGGGTTAGCAAGGGAAGTAAAGCGATGCACATCATAAGAAGGTGGGCCGCGTGGATAGGTGAGAGGAGCTGCGGCGGGATGTGCCGTGTGCACTCAGGCTTCACAAAGCAGAGAAGGAAACAGGAGAGACAAAATGGTTCGGAATCCACTGATATAGGTCCACCGTCAGCCCCAAAATCTGCATTAACTCCTAAGTTCACTGTACTTAATTAATGTCCTAATAGGCTATGAACCCTTATTTTGTAGCTCATATAGTATCTGTTTTGAAAAACTTTTTTATTTAAATTAGGCTGTGGCAATTCTAAAACTGAAGCTTACAAAATATCATATGACTGTTATCCCTATAGGTATTTAGGATTTTAGAAACGAATATTTTGTTGCATTAACATTAATAGTCCCCCCGGTATAAGTTTGGTTATATACTTGATAGAAAATTTTCTAACGGTCATAACCCTGATGATTTTATCAAAATGATATTTTTTACTGGCGGAATTTTAGGATTCAGAAACGTTTTATGTTTCAGGTTTGGCGAAGGTCACATAGTTCTCTTGAGGCTTAAACAGTCATTGTCACCGGATGACTTAAAGGAAGCAATTTCGAGACACATTCCAAAAGCTATCGTATGCTCAAGACAAGCAAGGACTGCGCGTCTTCTTATACCTCGAGGTCAGGAAATAGCTTTGAGTATCACATTTACTAAAGTCCGGAACCTTGCGGAAGATCTCCAGGTGACAGACTTCACTGTAACTCAAAGTTCCTTAGATCAGGTCAGTGTGACTTTTATCTTTTTCTTTATACAACAAAGTTAGAAAAATAGTCATGCATTTTATATTTTACATTGCTAATCATTTCACCCTTTTCGTTTAAACATTTTAATTGTTAATGAACTAAGCAACTATTTGAAGTAACTGCAGAATCATTTGCGGCATTAAATGAAAAATCGGAAAATAATGTGAAACTTGATTTGTCAACTAATTACAGGAATCATTGATTGATATAAAATTTATTCATTACTCGAATGTCTTTATTTAATGTTATCCGCTTGATTATTCATACAAAAGTTATAATTTTCCACTTTCAATAAATAGTATGCACAAGAAAATGCAGTTTCGAATTCAAGAATTATATCAAATATATAAACGGCCAAGAAAGTTATTATTTTTTTATAGAATTTAATATAACATTAATAGAGGGATATTTAAAAAGTTAGTTAAAATTTCCCTCGTTTTCAATGTCCACAGTCTTTATTTCAGAGGACTTAAAATTAGTTATTTGTTCCTCAATCATATTTTCTCTTAAACTTCCTTCGCTAAGCCTTAAGGCTTAAAACTTTTAAAGCTCCCCAGTGATCAGAAAGTAAGTGAAGCTTTGAAGATTCATGCAAGTGAGCACATTGATTGATTGAATTTCACTTTAATTTTATGTTGAAGCTTACCGGTTTTCAAATTCTATATGACTTGCCTAAGAAAAACAATATTGTAGTATTTTTTCAACTTTATTTAATTTCAAATTTTATTATTACTA
>NC_046663.1:75281219-75282970 GCF_010883055.1 Belonocnema kinseyi
TTAGACTATTCTTTGATATTTTTCTCATCCATAAATAGATGAAAGGTCAAAAATAGAGCATGATAAGAGTAAAAAAAGGAGAGCTCACCCTGCAGTAGCTAATCGTTAACTGAAAGCCCAAATATTCCTGAAGAGATTAATTCTAATTATAATACATTACACATACACTGTCCTAAAGATTAATTAAATTATTTTGTATGCATTTGTTTTTTAAATGAATCATTATCTGCCACTCACACCACTTACAACTTAGAAATAATAACGCAATGTAGGAATTGAACAAGTTTGAATTCAAGACAGTGAAAATAAATCGTTTCAATTCGAGAGAAACTCAATATTGAAAAATGGACGATTTAAATGAAAAAGAACAAATTCTGACGATGCCTTTTACAGGAAGTTTTAAGTTTGGCATTTTTACCTGACCCAGAATTTCAACATTTTCTAAAAGTGTTATTTTTTGCATGAAAGTTACTACGTGAAAACCGACGAAATTCGCTTTAAAATAACAAAAATTCAGAAAAATCTGTTTACCATTTATAAGCAAATATCGGTAAATTTAAGTAGGAAAAGAGAAAAGTTAAAATTGGTAAACAGGATATAGATTCGAGTCACATTGAATTACTATTTATATATTTTTTCCAAGTGTACCGTCGCATCGTCCTGAAATTCGGGATGATTAATCCAATATTTTCTATAAGTTTGGGTAGTCATCCCGAACATTCGGGACGGCTAGTCCATTCCCTTTTCCAAATATATCCCGGTTTATAACATTTTAGTAGCATTTGTCCAAATTAGTGTCAAATTATTATGATCTCGTCAGAATTCTTAAGGAGTCAGAAAGGAAAACAACCATTTTTGAAAACATCCACATAATTGGAAATTCTCAAAAAAAAGTTCAAAATATCGAGAGAAAGAAAACGCAATTTTTGTATATAAACAGTTCAAGGGAAACAACTTTTATTTTAGTCTCTTCTCTATACGCCGCATTAAAAAACTCAAAAATTAATACTATATTCAGGCCCCAAGAAACACATGTATACCAAGCGTCATGCCTTTTTAACTATTTATGCTTGAATTAGGTGTACCGCTGTATTTTCTCAATTTGCGCTTTAAAAATATTTGACAACTTCTTCACACGATTATCGAAAATAAAAGATCCGCCACCTCAAGAATAGAAATTTTAAAACATTTTAAGAATTTAAAGTTTTTCAAAGATTTCAAGGGATTTGAAAGATTTCAGATAATTTCAAAAGCAAATTCTGAAAATTTCACCCGATTTCAGAGATTAAAACCGAGGGGTTTTTAAGGATTCTAACTAATTACAGGGATTGAAGAGGATTTTATAGGATTTTAAGTTTTTTAAATCATTCATTCATTCAAAGGATGAAAAATGAAAGTGGAAGATTTTAAGGGATTCAAATGGATTTCTAGATAACTTTAGGGAATATAAATTATATTAAATTTCAAGGAACTTCTAGCGACTTCTGAGTATTTCTGCGAAGTTCAGGGGTGTCAGAGATTTCACCAAATTTAACCCTGCGCCCCCCACGTGGGAGCGAGGAACACCGTTCACTGCGTGGGGTCCACGCGGACCACACTCACGTTTAAGACGACAGTCGGTCATTTTATTTTTCCCTGATTCCAATAAATGTGGGTCCGGATGCAATAAGGGCACATAAAATTTTTTCGTGCGAAAACGAAGTCCCCTGGAGGCTATAGAAAAAATTTTCGAATTTTAATTTTCAAAAGAT
>NC_046663.1:75283070-75285075 GCF_010883055.1 Belonocnema kinseyi
AAAATTAAAATTCGAAAATTTTTTCTAAAGCCTCCAGGGGACTTCGTTTTCGCACGAAAAAATTTTATGTGCCCTTATTGCATCCGGACCCACAAATATTCTTCGATTCAAAGAATATTTTTCCCGAGAGTAAAAACTTAGAGTGATTTCAAAACAATTTAAGTTATGTAAAACAAACGCAAATCAAAATTGAGAACCTACAGAAACCAGATGTGCAAATAGATTTCCAAAATAAGATAATCGGAAGCATAGACAGGACAACCTGGGAGGCGCTTATAAAAAAACAAAGATATAGAGGGCGCATGGACAAAGTTCCGGGATATCATTGATATATGTGCGATCGAAGTGTGTGGTGCGGCGGTTGTAGGAAGAATGTCTGGTGATGCGTGGTGGAATGATGAAATTAAGGCTGCCCAAAAAGAAAAGAAAGAAGCGTACAGGAGAACTTTGAACATTGCAGGTCTTAGCGATTCCAATTCAATGAAATTCAATCCCCTCCAATCATAGGAATTCCAAACCATTAATTGCAGTGTAATCCACTCTAATCCAATTAAATCCGAATTCAATCTGATCCAATCTATTCCAATCCCTAAGTACCTTAATTAAGAATATTAGGGCATATCTTTAAAAGTGCTATTTTAGGTTACATTACCTAAAACAGCACTAATGTCTGCGGTGCGATAAAAATATTTTAATGACATCTTAAGTACTACTGAGGGGGAATATACTCAAGGCGAGAGGCATCGGGGATGGCACTTGTCAGAAGGACAGTAGTGCGCCTGGGGTCCGCTAAGAACTCACGTGAGGGATAGCGGATTAGGGAAATTTTATAACTTAAAAAAAGATAAGATTTCAAAAGATTGCTACGAATTTCAAGATATTTTAGAGATTCCATCGGATTTAAAAAAAATCACAAGTTGTTCAGGATTTTATGGAAGATTTCAAAAGATTGTAGGGGTTCTAAAAGGATTTCAATACATTTCGAAAGTTTTAGAGTATTTTTTAAAATTCGGAAGGATTTAATGCCAATTTTTTACCTAATTCCTGAAATATTAATTAGAATACTGATACAAATTATAACTTTGGGAATGCCATAACTTCGGTGTAATAAGTTATTCATATTTATGATAGAACTTGTAGTTTCCTTTTCATTCGTCATTCAAGAAAAAATGTAAAGTGTTTACAACGTTGCCATATCTTTTATTATTTTGATGTAGGGATTAGTTTTGAATTTGCGCTATTTGTCATCTTTTTTTATATGCATGATTGGCAACGGGACACTAGATTTGTAGCACATTGTGGCTTCACAAATTTTTCCTATTCATATTTGATTTAATAAATGTTGTATTCAGAGACCGTTTTTCACAATAATGATGTATATTGCATACCAGAATTTCAAAATAGTTTATCTCTCAAATTAATATTTAAAAACATGTTGAGAACTAGTTTACTGCTATTTTTCATAATGGATGCTACTGTTGGCACTGTTTTGAGTTTATAAAATGAGTCCGAAACTTGTTCGCAGAACATTAAATTCAAACTAATTTTCAATACTCTTGTAACATTTTCTCTCGAGTCCCTGATTTTGCCAGAAGATGATTAATGTATCCCGGCACTATTTCCTATGAATAATAGACATAATCTATCGATCGTTATCAGAGTGTCTGATATCTGAGGGACGATAGCTCGTGAGCATTGACTTCAGGGTTTCCACGGAGGGAGTGATACTCGCTTCCAGCTCCAGCGAGTGATGTTCTAAGGTCGTGTCTCCTGCAGATGATGTACTGCCATAGACAGCCACCCTCACTATATCCTGCCTATCCTAGAATATTAATGGATATGGCTGGCTCCTGGTCGTAGGAAGCTGTGAGGTTGTGAGCCAAACCTGTGCAAACCGGAAACTCGCTTCCATGGACCAAGCACACGCACGATTGGTCAGGATGCTTGCAAAACTAATGGCGCTATCTGATGCCGCTTACAACCGTCGCATCACACAAATGATATA
>NC_046663.1:75285175-75295888 GCF_010883055.1 Belonocnema kinseyi
TGCCTCGAATTCACTTGACGTCTGGAAGTCCGTCCAGTGTCGCGGGTTACCTTCAAATGGCCTTGACCTGAGTTCGGGGGGATCGACACATAAACGTTCAGGGCCACTTGAACTGTTCCCAAATGGAATTCATGCTATTGCGCAATATGGTTGACTGAGTACTCGCGCACTGCGGCTCTGCCAAGGCGACTGTCGCAACTGCTCTCGCCCTGCTCTCCTGAGAAACTACGTGCACCAGCAATTCTAGGAAAGCCGAAAACGGAGGGACTGGAAGCGAGAGTTGGGTGTACATCAAAACAGAATATCTAGAAAAAAATCGTGTAATATATTAGCAATTGAACTATGGGGCAGAAGTCTAGATATATCAATCCTAGCTGCATCAATTAGTAGAATTTAACTGACAATCAATTATATTTTACTAATTCAAATTTAGAAATATACTAAATAATATCTATTATATTTTACACCATAAATACTAGGTACTAGGATTATATATTTTTTGTATAATTAAGGCCCATTCCTGTTTTGAATCAGATCTGTGTTCCGGGCGGAAAATTGGTTAATTTTAATAGTGTTTGTGCAAAATGTTTTTTTTTATCCTAACCCGAGCATAAAAAAAAGTTTCACACCAAAATTGTACGCGTCTCCTTATCTTCTACGTAAAAAGAAACATATTCCATTCGCAAGCCTTCCGAAATGTGTCACTCAATTCAATAAGAGAAATTTAATTTATAAAAAAGAAAGTAACCGATGATAACGATCTATTTTTATTATTTTTAATTTGATGCTTCTTTTAATTCAAGAACTTTGAGCATTCTGTTATTCCCTTTGTCCTCCATCCCAACCTGTCCCAACAGTCACATATGCTGCTCATTCTAATAGTATTTCTGAACTTTTTTTAACTTTGACTTGATAGAATTCTATCTATTTCTATCCTTTTTTATTTGTTCTATGATTTTATGATTTTATCCAGTTCTACATCGTATTTCTAATCTTTTATTTTCTGTTCTCTAATAAAAATGGTAAAGTAAACTAATATAAATATAATAGAAATTGGTTGCATTGCTAAATGGGTTATAAGATAAAAATGGATGCAATTGGAAAGGACTGGAAAACACTGTTTAAACGGAGGAAAAGGAATGTATCTATTTTTTCTAAGTTAGTTTCTTACATAGAACATGCGACATTTTTCTTTTTTTTTCAGTACCACTTCACGGATATCAATTTTTGTGGTTTTCAGAATGTCAGGATCCATTTAAAAAATACGTAACGCTTTTTTGTATGGTATGTGTAAATTTAACATTAACTTCAAAAAAGATTTAAATGTATTCTCGTAGTATTCGTAAAATTTTATATATTTTCATTTTAAACTTGACATATTTTTTAATTTTGTTTTCGTATAGCTTAAGAGAGCCCTTATAAGGTGATATTTAATTTTAATTTTAAGAATGCTATAGACATTTATTTTCTCTTCTACTGAATATAGAATTTGAAATTGAAAAAATGTGTATAAAGATAATGAACCTTACACATATTTATAAAACAGATTAAAATTTTAGATATTTTAAGAATATTTTTATTCGAGTTATATTAACAGAGGTTAAAAAAGATAAGCCCTTTAAGTTGTCTATAAAGTCACTACAATATGGTAACTTATAGACTCATTTAAATAAAAATTAAAGCCAATTTATTTTTAAATTTTCAGGTTTTAATGAATAAGAGTATATTTTGTCGGGAAAAAGATTGCCTAGAAATTGATCTGAATCAATTTTCGAAAATAAATTTTTTTAAATGGTACAAGTTATTTAAAAAAACCATTTTTCGAGCGTAAATTTTTTAAAGAAAATAAGTATTTTGCATAATAGGGTAGATATGTATTATTAACAATTGAAAGAAGTCATTTTACATAGAATCTTTCTCTCGAGAAAAAAAAGCTATTATTGTAAATTCTTGTTCTTGTTTAAACGAGAACATTAGTAGATAATAATATTAAAATTATTAAAAGTACAACTATATATTTTCCCCCGATAACTGTTTTTTCATGATCTACAATGCCCGACAAAAACGAATACGTTTAAAAACGAAAGGTTCAAAATAATTGAAATTAAAAAAAATAAAACACGGGATTTTAAATGAAATTGTATCAATTTTGTAATTCGCCAAGTCCAGGGTCCCCGAAATTCGGTGAGCGAAGATCAAATATCTTCTATGTGTTTAAAGGCATATGAACTTTATTTTAAATAAATTGATTTGAAAGAACTCTCGAAAATTTTTCCAAATATTATATCATTTAAAATTTAGCAATTTTGTCTGTAACGATCATTTTTAAGATCTGAAAACTATTCTTATTTCAGCAGTACTTTTTTGGATGATAAAACCCATCAGAAGTTGTGAGTTTAGGGACAGTTTTTATGGAAATTTAAACGAGTTGATAGCATTACACAACACATTGTAGAAAATTATAAAATATCTTTAACTTTTTTTTGTGAATTATAATTATAAATTTATTTCATTTTGAACAACGAAAAAGATTAAAGATTTTTCTGCTAATATTGCAGATCTTGATTTTTACGAAAATTCGAAATAAAATAGACCAAATTACGTTCTTAAATAAATAATGTTCTTATGTAATTTAATTTCAATCTTAATCCTATCTTCGTGTTAATCTTTTCCACATGAGAATTTTCTAAAGAAAAATGGAACTTCGTCTTACCTGTTTCTTCACAATTAAGTCCATAAACTTCCTCTTTTTATATAACTTCTCTTGGAAAACAGAATTCAAACTTTTTTCGTTATGATAAGCGTAAAAATGTAAAGAGCAAACTGTAGTTTATAACTTCAACATTTTGTAATAATCTAATTATATCATTTTTCAGCTCATAAAAGAATTTAATTTTCTCCAACATATTTGATTAAAATTTGCCTTCAGAAAGAACTTAATGCAATGGTATGAATAATAAAAGACTATTATTTATAAAAGCATCGTAAAAATTATCATTCAAGAAGTTTCTGTTGGGTTATAAAGTTCCTGATCTATGTCGCTTTTGAACGACCAAGCTTAGATATAAAGAAAAAAGGTTAACCTATAGTAGATAAGCAGGTCTGTTTCACTGTCGGATTTTTCGAGTCGAGAATATCCATCTGAAGCTGATCGTCGATAGGGATTATTCTGGCTTATAGAGATTGTTACCTTTCTGTACTTTTCCTTATATCCTCTGAGAATTTATCCAGCAGATTCCATAACAAATCGATTCGAGTGTATAGCCAGAAAATAGCATGAATAAGTAATGATCTTAATCGATTCTATAGAAGGATTTGTTCTTAAGCTTCTTGCGGAACGATTTGGAATTTTATTAAAGGATAGAGAGTAAAGAATGGAAATTTTTCAGACAAATTTGCCTAAACTTCAGCTTCACTTTTATTCTTTCCCTTTTAGTTTTATTGATAAAATGTAGATCAGGAGTTTTTTTTTGCGACAAAGAATTAATTTTTTGCTTTTGCAATTATTTTTTCATTTTCGATATTCAAATTGTGGGGGCTATATTTCCAAACACTCTTTAGTGAGTGTGTGTATAATAGCGTAGTCCAAAAAACGATTTTCAAACAACAGGACAAGACAGCCCCCCCCCCCGCCCCCCCAAGTTTCCATTTCCGGTGGAAGAAAACACGTAATTTTTTGTTTTTAGTAATACCAATATTAACATGTGTCACCCGGCACTTCAAAATCCCATTTAGTTAACATGAGGAAATTTAGAATTTTCGAAAAATGGAACTCATGTTCCAGGGTTTAATCGAAACGAGCCAAGTTTTTTAGACATTTAAGAGGAGTGTCTACGAAATTAAACCATACTAATAACTTTAATTTCCAATCCACCTCACCCACGCCGCAGCGTTACAAATGACCGAAAAACCAAATACTACATTTTTACGTATTATTGTTACTTTTTAGCAACTTCTGTCGTATTTTTCATAGAAATATTAACTAATGGACAACTTTAATATTTGCCATGGCTTTTTAAAGAATTTCCAAGTGTTTAAATAAATGAAAATTATTTAAACAATTATTTATTGCCAAAAATGTAAGAAAATACTCGTATTTTCTGATTGAAATGTAATTGTTTGTCATTGTTTAGAATTGGAGTAGTAAATTTGTCTAAAAACATGATGTAATTATTTAAATAATTATTTATTGTCTGTTTTAACAAATTGTAAAAATTGAGCCAGAGATATCAAATTTCTTTAAAAATTAGTATTATATGTTACGTTTTGTTGAATAATCACATAATTTTAATACATTTTTTTTATGTTTAATAAATTTCTATTTGTTTAAACAATCTAGAATTGCTTAAGAAGTTTTTTTTCGATACCTAAAAAAAAGGAATAAAATAGAACACATCAAATTATTTTTCTGACTGTATAGTGTATAGAAAGAATACATTTACCAATTTTTAATTGTTTAATTAATTCTATGCCTTCCATTTTATTTCATTGTTTCAATTATCGAAAAATAACTACTTGAGCAAATAAAAATTCTTTAAACAAATATACATTTGGTAATTATTAGGAGAAATGTATCCAAATTATGCATGTATACAACAAAAAGTAGCATAGGATACCGATTTAAAAAAGTGGACATCTCTGGCTAAATTTTTATAAATGTTGAAAATAAACAATAACTAATTGTTCATATAATTACATAATGCTTTTTGAAAAATTTAATGTTACGAATAAAGAAAAAGTATTACATTTAAATCGAAAAATACGATTATTTTTTACATTTTTGGGAAATAAATAATTATTTTAATATGTTTAATTTGTTTAAACAATTTTAAATTGTGTAAAATTGATGGTAAAAAATTAACTTGCCCATTAGTAGTTATTTGTATGAAAGTGAGGACGGAAATTGCTAAAAAGTAACAATAATACGTAAAAATGCAGTTTTTTTATTTTTGGACCATATTTGGGGCGCTGCGGGGAGGATTGGAAATAAAAGTTATTAGTATGGTTTTATTTCGTAGATACGCCTCTTAATTCCCTGAAAAACTTGGTACGTTTCGATAAAACCCGCGAACATGCGTTCAATTTTTCGAAAATTCAAAATTTCCCCATGTTAATTAAATGACATTTGGAAGTGCCCGGTGGCACGTGATAATATTCGAATTTCAAAAAACAAAAAATTACGGATTTTCTTCGTCCGGAAGTGGAAAATTTTGGGAGGAGTCTTTTAATTATGTTAAAACTAAAATGTTGAGTCCTTAAAGGTTTAAATGCTCTCAAAATTCTGCATAAAATGAACCCAGGATGAAGCATATTAGATATTGAAAAAATGGTGTAAATTGTCTAAACTAAAAAAATATATTATGACAGAGCAAGAACTTGAAGTTGTTTTATACTAATAAGATGTTTCCATATTGTGGAAAAATAGCTTTAAAATGAGATCAGGTAAATTGAAAAATATTAATTATTACGGAAGTTATTAAAAATTTGAGAAAACATTGAAATTTACACCCTTTTTTCAATATCTACTCGAAAAATAGACAAATGGGCTTCATCCTGGGTCCATCATCTACAGAATTTTGAGAGCATTTAAACCTTTAAGGAGCCAACATTTTACCTTTGACATAATTAAAATTAAGAGAACTTAATCAATTGTCAAAAAAGAGGTGAACCCAAACTTTTGACCGGTAGTATATAAATAGATGAATAATTTTTTTTATATGTATTTAAAAACATAAAAGTAGCGAAAATAATAAAGCAGTAAATTTTCCGAAACTGGAAGTCGGAACTAAGTAAATCTAAAGAAACACTTTTAGAAAGTAACAAATTAATTTCAAGAGCTATGGAGGTTCATAGGACAGTACATACAAATTTCACATTTTCTTAAACCTGAAAAAAATTGCCAAATTGTATGGGAGCACTCAGATTTTAGCTTGTAAATCCAACTATTCTGGTTTTAAATTGATATTTTTTGGAAATAGGTTATTATTTGGTTAATATTTTTATTATTTTGTTCAAAATTCAACCATTTCTATTCTATTCGCTTGAAAATTTAACTGTTTTGTTGAAAATTCGTCTTTTAGGGTTGGAAACGAACTATTTTGGTAGAAAAATCAACCAAGTTGATTGAAAGCGAATTTTTGTGTGCAAAATTTACATTTTTAAATTGAAAATTAAACTGTTTTGTAGAAAATCTTGATTAGTTGAACGGTAGAAATTCCAAAGTTTATAAGAGCTATTTTTCAAATTTTCCGAGCCGGAGGAGAAAGTTTGAATTTTGACATTTTTCAACATTTTATTAATTTGTGAACTTTTACTAGTAGATTAGTATAAAATGTATAACTTCTCAAAATTGTAAGCACTTCCGATAAAAATTACGAAAGAGTATAAGTCGAGGGTGTATGGAAATTCAAAACTGCATAAGAACCAATAATGATCACGTTACATCGGACGCTCGACACGTAAGTTTAAAACACATATAATGAAATGCATAGAAATTTAAGGGAAAAAACAGTTTTCGATTTATTTAAAAAATTTTTTATGAATATTTTATTATTTACAGCATGATTCATTAGGGAAAAAATATTTAATAACATTAATTTCCGATTGACCATACAGTATTGCGATGTTTCGGCGACTATAATAATAATTTTGGTATCAAAATGTTCAGAAAAAAATACACTATTCAGATATACCAGACAATTTCATCATTTTTAAGTTTAAAAGGTTTAACGAGAGTATAATGTTTAGTGGCGATCCTTACCTCGACAATTAACAAAATTTGTTACTGAGGCGAATGTTTTTATATCGAGTAGTACACCCAATTCCTATTAGTGCGAGCTTTAGACAACATCTATCACATTTGTGTTTATTATATGAAACGTACATACCATAGAATCTCGAAAGTTACTGTTAAAACATGGAACTTCCATAAGGCTCCATTGGCTCTTTTACAGTTTTAAATTTTCAATATGCCTCGACTTACCAAAACGCGCTTTAAAAAAAATCTTAAGCGAAAACTATTTTCAATTTGCACTGCTTTTAAGGGCAAAATAACGGCCTTCAATTGCAGATAAAAAAATTGAAAAAAAACCGGGTGTAGAAAAAATGGCTTTTATACTTTTTTGAATTTCCACCCTTTAGTTGGAAATACGTTTTTTTGTTGAGTTCAACTGTTTTCATTTGAAAATTAAAATCTTTGTGATTGAAATATCAACTGATTCATTTTTTAAGAATTGAACCTTTTTCGTCGAAAATTAATTTTTTAGTTGAAAAATTACTTGTTCTATTTTGGGTTTAAAATTGACCATTTTTCGTTCAATATTCGTATATTTTATTGAAAACTCGTCCGCTTTAGGTGAAAATTAATCTTCTTGGTTAAAAATTAATCTCTTTGGTTGAAAATTGAACTATTTTGTCGATAATTCGTCTTTTTGGATAAGTTGAACTGATTCGGATTCAATATTTACATTTTTTCTCGAAATATTAACTGTTACATTTTTCATTATGCATTTTCATTTGTTATCGTTTTTGTTTAAAATTTAAACTCATGTGCATAAATTGACTTTTTTATTAAACTTAAATGATCATGTTTAATATCAGTTTTGTTGTTGTTGAAAATCAATTTTTCAATCTGAAAATTGAACTATTCTATTTCTGGTTTAAAATTAATATATTATGCTGAAGATTCGTTTTTGTTGGCTAAACACTATTTTTTTAATGGAAAATTTAACTGTTCCACATTTATTTGAAATTTTATCTTTTTTAGTTGAAGATATAAATATTTGGTTAAAAAATACTTTTTTTAAATAAAAAGTTAATTATTCTATTTGTGCTTAGAGATGTATCTTTTTTAGTAGAAAATTCAACGGGTTGGTTTGAAAATTGATCTTTTTGGATCAAAATTCAACTATTTCCTTTAAAATTCATGTGTTTTATTGAAAACAAATCTTTTTTGGTAGGAAATAAATCTTCTTGTTTGATCATTCATATTTTTGTTTGCAAATTTAACGACATAGTTAAGGTATTATACGGATAAAATTATTTTCTGAGGATTTTTTTCAAATTGGGACTGTAGATTTATGAGGGTGTCATCTAACGTTTAGTGCAATTAAAAAAGGACTGACCATTTCAAAGTTGAGATAAGTAAAATAAAAAATAGCATCTTATTCATGTAAAACCTATCCCAAGGTATTGAAAGCATAACATATTTTAGCATGATGCCTAAACGGTTCTGACAATTTTTTTTCAAAAACTGAGACGCGATAGAAGGACACAATACAGAGGTTTTGCGAAAACCTTGGCATTTTTACCACGTATTTTTAGAAGGAAAGTTTTAGAAAAAATTTAAATTTTGAACTGGTTGAGGGTTAGAAGAATTGAGCGGTGAAGATGTGGCCATATCTTAGGACGCATCGTTGTAAACTGTGTGTACTTATCTATATGCTTACTTCTTCCCGGTGTCACGACAAACTCAGCCAAAAGCTTCACCTCCGAGCCGAAAGAAAAATCTAATTAATCAAATATTTCTGAACGCGACTGCATATGGTTTTCACACTTTTAACTAGCAAAATGTAATAATGTATATTTTAATATGTAATATAGGGTATCAGGACAAGGGTTAAACAAATTCTCAAATTAACGGAGGACTAACTTTTGTGCAGGACTCCTCATCCGTATAATACCTTAAAAGTTTAACTCGTTTGTTAAAAAAAAAATTTTAGTTGAAAATTCATCTCTTTGGTTGATTTGACTATTTCATTGAAAATTTTTATTTTGTTGTTGAAAATTAACTTTTTGACTAAAAATTGAACTATTAGTTGGAAATATTATCTTTTTTAGTTGAAAATTCAACTATTTATTAATAACTCAAGATCTTCTAAAATATTTTTTTGTATCATTATATTTTTTATATTCCAGAATTTGAAGCCGTTATAGCTAAATCTTAAGAAATAGTCTAAGAAAAAACAAAATTAATTTCTGAAGCCCATAGAGATTTATAGTCCAATATAGGAAAACTTGAGTTTTTCTCAATCTGGAATAAAAAATTTTCTAAATCATTTAGTGCTTTAGAAATATTATGTTAATCATGACTAACTTACGACTTTCAGTAGAAACTTTAAAAACTAACACACGGCCGATATGAATGAAGTTTTGTACGAATTAATTTTGGATCCGCAAAAGTTGATTCTTTGACCTGAAATTGATAATCAGCCTGACTCTCAGTAGAACCCCCAATAGAACCGTGGTAAATTACAGCTAGATGTTGGCAATATATATGTATATCAAACAAAATTAAGTGAGAGAAAGTTACATTTCTAAACGGTAACAATAACGAGAACTAGTTATTTTTTAGTGATGGAAAAGTAATGATAACCAGTTCCTTTTAAGAAGTAACTTAACCATCATTGGAAAATGGAAATTGAATATTCTTCTTTTTGAGACATAGAGTTAACGTTTTATTTCTTTCAATAAATAGAGAATATGATTTTATTTTTAGACGGGATTGAAATGGTCAGATCATAAATAAGATTTATTTAAGCAGGAGTAAAGTCCCGACGTCTAAAATGCACAAATCTTGAAACGAGTGAAAGATTTCGCCATATGGCAAGCTCAGAAGACTCAATGATAAATCATGAAGCTGATGTACAGTCAGAGTGTTCATGAATGTATGTAAATTTTTACGATTTTCAATTCCATCGGCACATAAGGTGGAGGGCACAGCGTGTGGGGATATGAAATCCCTAGACGCATTATTGGATCAGTTCGATAGAATTCCCGTAGCTCTTCACTCGATGTTAGTGCACGTTCAGGCCTATAACCAGAAGAGAATGGTAAAGGGTTTACTGGTTTATCCAGAAAAGAGAATATATTTACTATAGTAATTTTATGGGCTTTTTTAACTCAATTTCCAGACGATAAATTCGAGTGACATGCATTACACATAGGCGAATACAGATTACTGTTTCCGAAATTTAATTCTATTCAAGGCATTCGAGTGTTCGTGTATGTATCGAAAATATGCTTCTTTATTGATACCCTTTTTAAATTGGTAATAAGAGACAATCAAAATCTTATCTGATATTAAACTGAAGGACTACCGGAAATCCTATACATGGTTTTTCATTTTGAGGAAATGTTCTCCTATATCATTCTAGAACTTTAGAATAACAAATGTCGGTAAATGTTACTAACAGGAATCTTTATCCAGAAAACTGTATTTAATTACACTGAAGTCTGGATATAAGAAACTAGGATTTACGATGTTCCTAGAATTCGGAGCGGTACTCAGTAATGCATGAAAAACAGAATGAGGGCAATAGCCTCAGCGCGTTAGTTGCATCAGCTGTTAACCTGCGGCCAAATCCAATAAAAATGGTGCATGCATCCATGAATGTTAACGTTTGTCTTCCCTGGATTTAGGAGCAAGGCCACAGCAAGCCATGCCTGCAACTGTTCTTAAGTCTGAGTTCCAGCGATATACGAGGGTAGTTCAATAAGTCCTTAGAATGAAGTATAAAAACAATTTTTTTTATGTAAATTTTTTTTTATTTTGCAACATAATCTCCTTGGAGCTCTATACACTTGGTCAATCGCGTTTCAAGTTTTTTTAACCCTTCAGAAAAGTGCGTTTTCGGAAGTTCCTCAAAATAAGCACTTACAGAGGAAATGACGTCTTCGTTGTCTGGAAATCTCTGTCCACCGAGCCATTTTTTC
>NC_046663.1:75295988-75297114 GCF_010883055.1 Belonocnema kinseyi
TCTAGTCGGGAGTGGTGCTGACTGAAAACAGATGATTTGGAGCGATTCGCGCGCCATCTGTTGGTCATTCTAAGGACTTATTGAACTACCCTCGTATTTTCAGGGTGGCCACAGTGCAGGGAAAACCTGGAAATCAGGAAAAATTTAGATCATTTTTCAATATAATCCAAATTTTTGGAAACTCATTTCAAATTAACTGAAATCAATTTAATTTTGGATCTTTTTTATTTTGTGTCACTTCACTAGATTTTTTAATTCACCTTGATTTTTTATTAATTTTATTAAATTAGTCTCATTTCCCATAAATTTACTCAATGTATTTGAATTCTTTTGAAGTTAACTTATATTGTTTCAACTGTTATGAATTGATCATCACTTGATCGAAATTCACACAGAATTCACATCAATTTCATCGACTTATTTTTAATTATTTTCAATTCGAAATAAAGTTAGTCACAATATTAATTCACATGTGTCACTTTTGTTCACTTTTAGGTTTAGAAATTAGTCACTGTTGGTCACTTTTAGGCTTAAGTAGTTCACTTTTTTCAAATAAATTATACTGTGACAACCCTAAGAATAAAAAATAAAACATTGTTTTATTCCATTTAGGAAAGGTTCGACATTGAAAATGTGACAGGCTTAGATCTTTAGGGTTTAAATATGAATGGCCACGGAAAATGAGAAACTAGGAAAAAGTCAAGGAATTTTAAAAACAAAGTATTTTGGCTACCCTATATTTTGGAATCTCTAAAAATAAAAGTCTACCAAATTTTTAGTTACATGTGGGTACATGTATTTACAACATCAAAAAAACAATATTAGTCAAAACGCACCGTGAAACAGGAGAAAGTCACTTATTTTTCAATTTTTTCTTAATAACTTTATAGAAAGAGTTAAAATCAAATATTGTGGTCAAAATATATAATTTGAAATCATCCCCTTTCGGACCATGAACAAAAAATTCTTTACTGAGAGAAACATACTATTGAGTAAAAAGTACGCATTTTCGCGCTCATTTAAAATCGCTGCTACTATTGATTCATATGTATATTTGATGAAACAATAATAAATTGTTTCACATTTGGTTCATTAAGTACATTATATAACCTAGAAACATACACAA
>NC_046663.1:75297214-75305740 GCF_010883055.1 Belonocnema kinseyi
TGCCCGATAAATATTATGCAACTCGTTTCGCCACCCTTTGCTCGTTTATGAATCGTCGCTTCTATTTTGTCGCAAACAACATATGCAAACAAACTATGAGATGAAAATTTGCACGTCTAAACAATTTTCATGAAACTTTTCAAAAATATTAGGAAGAACAAAAAGAGCGGGGTTTTCCATAAAATATTATTTCAAGTTCACAAAATTTCTTAACAATTTTTTTTGAAAAACCTCATCTTTTTTATTCTTCCTAATATTAGTCAAAAAAATTCTGGTAATGGAAGCAAGGCATACTGATTAAAGGTAATAATGATTATTGATGAAATATAAAATTATTAGCTTACTTAAAATTTAATGATTCTCCGTAGAGGTTATGTTTTATAGACTGAAAGAATGGCAACAGTGTCTGGTATCTGGCGAGTACGAATATACGCAATTATTTTAAATAGTCAAATTTTAAGGCATTTAAATTCGTAGTTTTAAAAACATAAACTTGTACTTGGGCATTGTTCTTGAAAAGAGAAATTATATTTTATAGATTAGAGAAGCAACAGGTCATCAAAACAACGTTACTAAAACCGAAGTACACAATACAAATCAATTTTAAATCAATCATGTAAAATAATAATGTGAATACATAAGGAATTTTTAATTAGAAATCAATCAGCGAGAGAGAGAGAGAGAACGACTGAAAGTTACAGATATAATCTATCTAGCCAAGACGGCGTCATTTGATGTAAACTGCGAAGACACTATTAAATTGAAACCTGGATTAGTTATTAATTTGCGCGCAGCTGCTGCTAGGCGCTTGCGGTCCTGATGCACCTTTCTAGAAGTTCATTTACGAGGTAGACGATGGCAGTATCTTGTTCCAATTTTATTGCAAAGATAATTCGCTCATGAACCGAGATTCTAAGGTTGTTGCCTTTACTCGCGATTTGGGCGAGCTTTAACATCGAATGCGATTGAGAAGCGAGGAGTGCGCAATTGCTAACCGCGCACTTCTTTCGGTCCCGATAACTTATATTTCTGTCACTATTTAGGAATTTTAAGAAAATATTTGTAATTTTCAGATACCGTTTCTTAATTTTAATACAAATTTGGTAAATTTACTGTCAAAGTTACTGAATTTCGTTTGCGGCAACCTAAATGTATCCTTAATGTCAACATTTTCCGAAAATTTTTAACAGTGTAGGTTCAACGTTGTTTAAATCATATAAAGGCGATGAAGACTAAGTATAAGAATAAGTTACAGTTATACATAAATATCATTTTTATAACAACTTATTAATAAATTTGAACAAAATCAATTTCAAAGTAAATTTTGATAGCTGTACTGATTAAAACAATCCAGAGTATCTTCTTTTTCTCTAAGAAATGTGATATTGAGTTTTGAAATTAGCTACTTGAACCCGTTTTACGGTATTTCAACTATAATTGACTTTATTAGTTTTGCTCTTCAATGGAATGGAGCCGATTTTGTTAATTTTGGACGGTATTGCTTTGGTTCGTATCTCACCGCCGGAAGTGGCTGAAGAGCTGGAGTTCGTTTCTGAAGGAACTCTGCAACGATCCATCAGTTGAGACAGTTTTGCAATCTTGCGATAGTAGAAGCGCGCCTTGTAACGTGTGACGAACTCTTATCGCAATTACCTGCCGTCTACTACCATCGATTTCAAGTTACGGTTCGTAAGGACGCGGACGTGCTGTAGATACGACGAGAAGTAATTCGTTTCCGCAAATGTCTGTCGGCTGTCTTGCAACTAACGCGAAAATTATTAGATCCGCAGAATATTCATTAAAGCACCCACTTACATCCATTCTATAAATTCCACTTTTCGGGAATAATTATGTTTAGGGTTACGGGGTTGGGCGAGTTTGTCATTGTACATAGTTTGTCAGTGAAGTTTACGATTTAGAATACAGAAATGGTTCAAAATAATTGAACATTAAATACCTTTTTCGGTATGGTCGTAGGTCAGGGTAAGTCTGGAAATAACGGAAAATCAATTTCTTGGCCAGGAAAAGTCAGGGATTTACAAAAAATCATGCAACAGTGAAAATATTAAAAATTGTTCTGGGAATGATAAGGGAATTTTCATGAAGAAGTTTTGCAACCACCCTGATACATAGTATTATTTTTTGTAATTAGTTTGATTTATATTTCTTTTTTTCCGTGGCTTCCTTCTGACCATTAAATTGTTAGTTATAAATTGTATTACTTGGTTTAAAACTAGACAAAAATCATTTTTGGTTGAAGATTCAACTATTTCTTTTGAAATTCATCTTTTTTGTTTAAAAATCCATGTCTTTCTAGTAAAAATGTAATCTTTTTTAAAAATATAATTGCGGCTACTTCGATTTGAGTTGAAAATGAATATCTTTGGTTGAATGATAAATTATTTTTACATTCTCATCCTAATGAGAAGGTATTGGTTTATGTAAAATATCACTTTTTCGGTTTTCATCAAATCTCCACGGTTTGAGACTCCCTGAGCCAGAACAAACTATTTTTGCGACGGTGTCTGTAGTCTGTATTCTGCAGGTACGATAACTTTTGAATAATTGATCAAATTGGATTCTGCTTAGGCACACTTTTTTAAGCCTAAAAAGAAATAACGAGTTCGTAAACGAGCTATGTTTGATGAAAAATCAAAAAGTGAGCGCATTTGCAAAATATTCGAGACGATTTCTTTTTTTTCAAGGTGTAAAAATTTTGTGTATGGCTATTGATAGCACTCGGAAATTCAAACAATTTATCCTTAAGACTACAAGAACATCATAACAATTTTTTGAATTTTTTCGAAAAGTTGTAATTTCGCATTTTTATCCTACAAAAAATCCTGAAAAATCAACATTTCAATTTTGCCGTCAAATTATACAAGATACGGAAAAAAATGAATTTACTAAAATTCGGCGCCCTGAAAGAGTCTACAAATTTGTCATTAATCACTTTTTGATATAAAGCGTAGCTTTTGTTTTTAGTCCTAAAAAACAACATTAAAAATTTTTTAAATTAAGTTTTGGACAAACGACATAAGCTATGAAAAATTAAATAGATAAAAGTTGCTCTTCCAAAAAATAGCGAAAACTTATTCAAATTTGTCATGAAGAATTTTTTATAGGACACGTAGTTTTTGTTATAATCCTGTCAAATAAGAATAAAAATAAAAAAATGAATTTTTTTTTTAAAATGACACAAGAGATGAACTGAATTAAAGGACACAAGTTCTTAGACCAAAAAATACCTACCGCTTTGTTATAAACTCTGGTTTTAAATATATATCAAAAGTAAAATAAATATATAATATAATATAATAAGTAAAAATAAAGTTTATGGAAAAAGGGCACAAGATACAATAACGTTTTATTCAACAATATTTTTCGCCTAAATTATATCTACGTTGAATGCGCATTTTTTATGGTAAAAATAAAACAACGAAAATACTTTAGTTCCAATTCTAATGCATATTATGAATAGTAATAACATAAATTTATTCAAATGATATACATTTTTCAGGGTGGCTAAGTTTTAAATTGAATGCAGAATAAGAAACAAATATTCAAGTAGTCATTAAAAATAAGATTTGTACTTTATTTTGCAATATCTAAGTAAGTGACCCCAGACCGAGGTACAGAAATAAATATAATATGCATTAGATATAATAGAGTTGAACATAATGTAGATAAGTTAGCATTTTCGACGTGATCAAGTGCAAAGCATAAGATACGTGACGAGAATATGTTCATTAAAGCCAAAGGAGCTTTAACAACAGAGAATTCACATTAACAAAAAAACAGTTTTCAATGCTTTGACCTTTCATTTAAGGCTTGCGTACAAATTTGCGGTAAACACAAAGTCCGAGCGTGTAGTGCGAGATAAATGCATCATCGACCGTAAAGCGCGAGACAAATTGAACCGCTGGCGATCAAAAGGGGACACGGCCGGATTCAGCCTGAAAAGTATTGTCCTGAGTGTAAATTTTAAAAATCTTTCTAATTTCAATTTTAAAGACTGATACTTGTAGAGAATTTCAAGGCGCATCTTTTTTTCCTCTTGCAAAAGTTTATAGGTTTCGTAGTTTTTGAGATAATTGGTAAAAAGTGGATTTTTTGAAAACGAAAAATTCCAATCTCTTTTCACTTCAACTCGCGCTAATTTAGCCAATTTTCATCATTTCCTGATTTCCCCAATACAAAGTACGTGTCTAAGTCTTCTGAAACTATCTAAGAAAGAAAAACGAGAATATTGTAATAAACAAAAAAGTTATTCATTTTTTTTTTTGAGGCAATGCAAAAATCATGAATTTTAACCTTCAAGCACCTCGTTTAGCGAACGAATTTTAAGCTACGAAAAGCTTTCATTGCGAAAGTTGTTCATTAAGGTTCAAAGAAGTTTTCTGGAAAGTTTTAGATTAATTGGATTATTAGTTCAAAAATTATGAATGGTTTAAAATCCAAGCCGTAGTCTTGACGCTGCCCAAAAACGTGCCTGGCCGGCTACGTACGCGCTGCAGCGAACGACGTGAAGGTCAAGTCAATCTTACCAAAACAAATGCACAACAGTAACTTTTTTTGTCATCTTCTATGAAATTCTACAAACAAAGCATATAATCGGCGAAGTGATTGTTTCTTATAATAGTTGGAAAAGCATTTTTTTTTGAGATTCTTGAGATTTTTGAGATATTTTTGAGAATATTAATTAAAAGGAAAAAGATATTAAAACGAAACAAGGTACAAAAAGAACTAGAAATGAAGATTCGTGGATTAAAAATAAGAAAAAATTTTCTAGAAATCAGGTACGATTGGAAACCGTCAATACAATTTTTAAATAAATTTTAATCATAAATTTAATATTTTATGATTTTTTTTATTCTTGATTTTTTAAATAATTCTTTTACTGAACTATATATAATATGTAGATAGTCTAAAGTAATTACTTTCAATTTTTAATGACGAAGTTAATAGCATTATTTGTTATTTCTTTAGGGAAAAGAATACATTACAAAGTCTAAAACTAAAAAAGACTGATTATTAAAATGCAAGGGTCCTATCCAAACGAAAATGTTCCGATTTGTAAGAAATTTTTTTGTGCTTTTCTATTTTGGGAAAAAGAAGAGTTGAAAATGTTCAAAAAAAGATTTTAAATAAGCAGCCTTTAAAAAATTTGGCAGGTGGAGTACGCGAAAGTTGTCTTAAATTAACAGAAAATTAAAAAAAAATGATTGAAGAGCATTGCGAATCAATTCCACATCACAGTTCAAATTTCAAACGAAATTCTACCAACCTAAAATATTTTGATAATCCTTCATTAAATCTTGTAGAACTTTACAAATTATTCGGAAAATATTATAAAGAAAAAACGGGGGCTAAATTGACAATAAGGCAAACCGTTTATTTTAAGTATTTTAACCAAAATGTTGGCTTCAGTTTTAAATTACCTAGAACTGACGTGTGCAATACTTGCGACAAAAACGAGACAAATGGAGAGGTAAACGAAGAAGTAATTAATCACAAAAACAATGCAGAAATTTATTTGAAGTTAAAAAAGCAAATACTCTCTGAAAATAATAGTCTATGCTGTGAATTTGATTTTGCACAGAATTTGCCACTACCAAAAATACCCGTGTCCGCGCAGTTTTACCTACGTTTAGCATGGCTTTTTCTATTTAACGTACATGTACATACTACGAACCAGAGTTACATGTTCCCTATTCTTGAGAGAATTGTAAAGAAGGGTGCTAACTCTGTTTGCAGTTTTATCAAATACGCGGTATTAAAAGAATTTGCTGAAGGCAAGTTCAACAGCATAACATTATTTTCAGACTCATGTCCGGAACAAAATAAAAATTACACAGTGTTTGATTTTTTGGTTTTATTGTCCATTTATTTCCGAAGCGAGATTAAATATGTGTTTCCAGTTCGAGGCCATTCCTATTGCCAGTGCGATAGGAATTTTGGCACATATTCGCAAAAGCTGAAAAAATTAGAACGAATTGAAACTGAAGCTGAATATGTAGAAATGATTTGCAATGCTCGTCCACCTTCATTCACAATGGTCGAGAAGTGTGAAGATCTTCTGCAGGATTTTGAAAAATGTTGCAAAGGCAAAATGCGAAAGCCAAAAAATTTCCAAATCAGCAAAGCGTTCGTTTTGCATGTTTTTCCTGATGGAAAAGTGGATGTTTTTGACAACTAGGAGTTGCAAAATCGAACCACTGTTTTCTTTAAACCTACGCTTAAACTAGAAAATCTTTCGAAAAGTCCTCCGCCCGAATTGGATTAAAAGCTGCTAAAATAAAGGATCTAAAAAATCTCTTCCAGTATTTAAACGCTAAAGGAAAAGAATTTTTCGAATCATATTTTTTAAAAGTACAAACTCAAAATCCAGATGCCGAAGAAACTGAAGAGAGTGACGAAAATGACTAAAAGCAGTTTCTAATAAAATATTGTTTGATTAATTTATTCTTGGTCAATAATATGCATAATATTATATGTTAAATGTTTAATAAATACATTATTTTAATGATAATATCTGGAGTTACTGTTATGCATTTGTTTTGGTAAGATTGACTTGACCTTCACGTCGTTCAGTGCAGCGCGTACGTAGCCGGCCAGGCACGTTTTTGGGTAGCGTCAAGACTACCGCTTGGATTTTAAAACATTCATAATTTTTGAACTATTAATCCAATTGATCTAAAACTTTCCAGAAAACTTCTTTGAACCTTAATGAACGACTTTCGCACTGAAAGCTTTCCGTAGTTTAAAATTCGTTCGCTAAACGAGGCGCTTGAATGTTAAAATTCATGATTTTTGCATTGCCTAAAAAAAAAATTAATAACTTTTTTGTTTATTACAATATTCTCGTTTTTCTTTCTTAGATAGTTTCAGAAGACTTAAACACGTACTTTGTATTGGGGAAATCGGGAAATGATGAAAATTGGCTAAATTAGCGCGAGTTGAAGTGAAAAGAGATTGGAATTTTTCGTTTTCAAAAAATCCACTTTTTACCAATTATCTCAAAAACTACGAAACCTATAAACTTTTGCAAAAGGAAAAAATGATGCGCATTGAAATTATCTACAAGTATCAGTCTTTAAAATTGAAATTAAAAAGATTTTTAAAATTGACACTCAGGACAATACTTCTCAGGCTGAATCCAGCCGTGTCCCCTTTTGGTCGCGAGCGGTTCAATTCATCGTTTTGAATTGAAAATTCACCTACTGTGGTAACAGTTGATCTTTTTTTTTCAAAAATATATGTTTTGTTTAAAATTCATTTTTTGAAATGAAAATGTATCTTTTGGATTGTTGGCTGAAAAAATCTCATAGAATTTCAATTGGTTGGTTGGATATGGAAGTGTTCGGTTGATAATTAAATTTTTTGATGAAAATTCATACCTTCGAGTCGATAATTCAACTGTTCTACAAAATATTCATCTTTTGAACTAAATGTTCAGCAATTTGGATGAATTTTTTTCTTTCTCCCTTGAAAAATCAATTACTTGGTTAAGAATTTATTTTTCAGATGGAAAATTTATTATTTCAATTACAAATTTATTTCTTCTTCAAAAATTCGTTTTTTTTTCTTGAAAATTCATTTTTTTACTGAAAATTTCACTTTACCATTTACGGTTAAAAACATATATTTTTTACTGGAACATTCAACATTTTATTTTAAAATTCATGTATTTTTTTAAAATATCGTCTGAATTTAAAGAAATTTTTATTGCATTTGTTTAGCTCTTTATAATATTTAAAAAATTTGCTTTTTACAGTAAAACTTTTTCCATCAACATAATTCAAAGTTGATGCAAGAATATAAAAGATTCCTTGGTTTAAGACGAATCGATTCACCTATAAGATTAATACATTTTATTAAAGATTCAGGAAGTTATCTTCATTTATATTATATTTAAAATCGATTTTTATAGTAACAATTTTTCTTCCTCATAATTTGAAGTTGATGCGAGATTAAAAAAGACGTATTGATTCGACACGAATTTATTGACCTATAATATTTATGCATTTGATTGAAGAGTAAGAAAGCTATAAGAACGCATAAAATTTGAAAATACGGCTTTTTGAAGCAAAACTTTTTTAAAAATATGATTTAAAGATGATACAAGTATAAAAAAAATTCATTGGTTCGAGACAAATTGATTTACCTATAATGTTAATACATTTTAATAAAGAGTAAGGAAGTTATGGTCATTTATATTATATTAAAAATCGATTTTTATAGTAAAAATGTTCTCATTCTCATAATTTTAAGTAGACGTGAGAATAGAAATGTGTGTTGATTTGAGTCAATTCGATTGAACTATAATATTGATACATGTTAATGAAGTGTGAGGAAGCTATGGTAATCCATAATATTTAAAAAAAACCGTTTTTTATGATGATCATAATATAGATCATAAATTGTGTGTATTTAATCTCTCCCTTTTACGGGTTTGAGGGCCACCGCTCCCTGTACATATATTTACAATTCCATCCTTAGTCTAACTTAACTACTACTTATATT
>NC_046663.1:75305840-75328741 GCF_010883055.1 Belonocnema kinseyi
ATGCTCATTCCTAATTTCTAGACTGCATACCCGCTCTTCCAACTGCTTTATTTCTCTAGATCTCTGTTCGTCAACCTCTCTCTGTCTATTCTCAATGCTCTCCAGCTTACCCCAAACCTTGTCTTTCTCCTCCTTCCAACGTTTATCTCATTCTTCCCATATTTCTCTGACCTTTTCACTTCCCCCCCCTTACATCGGTTCCCTGTCTATTCATATCCCTATTCATTTCATCCAATCTCTTTCTTGTTTCCTCTCTAAAGCCTTTAATGAGAGCTTCCAATTTTTCAAACATCCCCCCCCCCATCGCCCTCTGGTGTTTTCCTTTTAATTCTAACTCTTTTGTTCTCCTGGTCCCTTTCTACCTCATCTTCCCCAGCCACTCTTTTCCTTTTTCCTCCCCTTCACTGCTAGTCGCACTTGCCTTTTTTTGCCATTCGTCCAGACTTCTGTTCGAACCCGCGCTGCCTAGTTTGTTAAGGCGCTGTAAATTTGAGGGCCTTCCCCGTTGCTTGTCCGTACCTGAATCCGCTACCCTCCCCACCCGGGTCGACTTCCCGGCACTTTCATCACCGCTGCTGTCACTGCGATCAACGTCACCCATCCCCCCACTTTCAATGCTTTCAGCAAAGTCAGCTGTTGCAGCCACTACGATTTTCTGCTCTGTGCGATCGTCCAGTAACTGTTGCCCTCTGGCGCCAATTTGTGGACTTCGCGTCGTCGGCATCCTACCTTACCCAAAGCTCTGTGACGTTTCCCGCCTTTATTTCCTACCTCTTGCCCCCCTGACCAAGCAACTATTTTTTCACTCCTAACCTCAAAAAATTTACACGCTCCAAATATTCACTTCAAACCACTCACTTTCATCCTTCACACCTTTGCCTTCACTCACCCTTCTTCCTTTACACACGATCTCCGCACTTTCTGCCTTTTGTGCATCCACTCACCCTTATTTCCTCCACCAAAGCCAAAGATACACGACTTGACAAAAAGAGCTCTTTCGCGATCGGTACCGGAAACGGAAGCCCATTTTCAAATACAATAATTATGATCGATTCTTGTAAATAAATCATTAAGATGGGAATGGGATAGGATGCGACGGAACTTTCCGCTACCCTTTTCCAGCTCAAAAAATTACAATTTCCAATATAAAATTTGATTCGTCTGATTTGTTTTTGCATTTTAAAAATTATTTGTATTATTTTGTAATAGTGTATTTTTCGGTAAGTTCCTATTTTTAAATCGATCAAAATAAAAACTTTAGTTTGTCTAATATATATTTTTGAAATTTCACATATTTTTTGAAAATTCGTCTTTCTGGTTTTGAAATGTATTTTGGTTGAAATGTCATCTTTTCTATATATCAATTATTAAATTTCCTTGTTGTGACTTCATCTTCCATGATTGAAAAATGAACTTTTTTATTGAAAATTCATTTTTTCGAGTCTAATTGTCAATTCTTTTTTAAAACGTTCGGCATTTCGGGTAAAAATATTCTTTGATTGAAAACTGGACTATTTTGTTGAAAATCCATATTTATAGGTTGAAAATTAAACATTTTGGCTAAAAATTTAACTGTTTCGTAATAAATTGAACTATTTTTTTAAAATGAAAATTTATCTACTCATGAGTAAAAATGCTTCGACTTGAGTTCGATTTGTCTTGAGTTCGTCTCCAAGACATCGATGTCTGGCTGCGTCTCAAAACTGAGTCGAGACATAAGCCTTCATTTTACTTTTATGGCCATTGCAGGTAAAACGGCGTTTACTTGTCTTAATTCGAGCATTGTTTTGGCTAAGACGACGTTTACTTGTCTCAAGTAAACCTCCCTCGATACGAACCTTTTTCGGCTTATAAAAGAGATTCAAAGTGATGAAAGAAAAATTTGTAATAGCAAATTAGTTACTTTGATGAAAAATTCAGAATCTGTGGGTCTGCACGAGGATAACCCTTTAAAATTCTCTTCAAAAAGGGAAACATTGTAACTTTCTAGAAGGATCTCCTAAGCCATTAGAAATACGTAAAAACGACCAATATTTTCGGCGTCATCGTCAAACAAGTATAATACAAATGAAAATCTGTAAATAAGTTGATTATATATATTGTATAAAAACATATAAGATTATTTAATTATTAACAAAGATTAGCTTTTATGACAGTCAGAATGACCCTTTTTGTTAGGACAGGTATACACTCGAAGTTATAAGCCGCTCGTTTTGAAGTCATAAAAATTTGACTCAAGAGATAAATTGATGTCTTCAAAACACAGAAACTTGTCTCCAAGACATAAATTGAAATCTGGCTCCGTCTGAGACTGAGACATGCTCAAGTCGAAATTGTCGACTTCAGCATGTCTTTATTGGGGGCAATTCAAGTCGAACTCAAGTCTAAGCATTTTCACTCGGGCTATAGTGTAAAAAGCATTTTGTTTTGAAATATGTAAATTCGACATTTTTTGCTTCAATTTGAAACTTTCTTGTTTTAGTTCGTTTAGTAAAGATTCTGTGGTAATAACATTACAAGATTAAAATGCTAGTCTGTAAATATGAGCGATGAGGGAAAATGAAAAATTACCAGGGAAAAATACGGGCAAAGTTAGGGATTATTGGAAATTATATTTTTTGCATGTGAAAAAAAAATATTTTGTGAAATTGATTTAATTTATGGTTTTTTCATCCTGTATGCAAAATATGCAGAAAAGTTTCATATAATAACCTTAATTTTTCCTTTTTTTTCTAATACTCTCATTCCATTTCTACAGAAGGTATTTTATCCACAAATATTAGATAATTATTAGATGATTATCCTATGAATAATTTAGACCGTAATTGATATTTTAATACATAATATGATATAATAATAGTAATATTGTATAACAGATATATATTCGGTTAAAATATTTGACAGGAAAGAAAATAATGGAATTTTTTATTTTATAATTGTTGTAATATTCGAGAAGGGTAAAAAGCGATAGATTATTATAGAAAAGGATAAACAAAATAATTATAAAATTAGGTAGAAAATTATAAAATTGCCAAGGAATGATCATAGAAAAAATATAAAACAGGATAGAACAGTGCATAATTACACTAGTCGGCATATTTTTGTAATGTATTTTCAATTTATCAAAGAATTTTAAATATATTTTATATCGCTAAACACAAATCCGGAATCAAAAGTTGTTGATGACGTCCAGTTTTTAAGGACTTATTCGTATTCAGCGAATGTTTAGTAAATCCTTGAATTAAAATGCGCAGGAAATTTGTTTGAGTACCATAGTGAAGTTAAAATAAAGTTGTCGAGTTTTTGATTTAACTACAAAATTTAATATTTGTAATTTCATTTTCAGGTGCTGGTAAACTTTTCTGAGCAGTTAGATGAGTGTTCTGATACTGCGATGTGTTTCACAAATACCTGCCTCAGCAGCGACGCCATTCACTTAGACATATTGTAATTTTATTATAATTAGCCAGTACAAATTTTTCATCAAATGCCAGTAATTTTAATCCATATTATATACCGGAATATCCAATTCTAATTGTTGCTCTCTTGCTCAAATGATTATTTAAGCAATTTCAAAGATCGGTTCTAATTAAATAGTTCTTATTATAGTTTTTGTAAGATCGTATTGTTTATCTACGTTTTTATTTGTGTGATTGCATCAAATTATGTTTCATTGAGGCACTCAGCTAATTTATGTTTCTAATTATGTTTTAGATCTTCGAAACAAAAGCTCAATTTTACATTCAGTTGATTTGTTCTGAGGTTATTTCTTGACTTCACAAAGTTGTGATGCTTATTAGAAACAATTTTTGCTCAAATGATTTAATTTCTTAAAGAAAAATTTCAAGCTTCACGTGTGTAAAAAGGTTTTATATGTGTTTTTAAATATAATTTATTTCTTCTACGTACTTAAACTTCTTTAATTTTGTATTTATTTCAAAATTATTCTCAATGCTTGCGTATAATCTCGCCGTCAATTCAGAAAGATCGATGAATTAGAACTGGTGATTTGTGGCAGAGACGTGGCCGTAAGAATTTGATTTTCTTAAACGACTGTATAACGGAAGGAAACTCTCGAGTGCACTTCGAAACGAAGACACTGCAACGCTCTGACAAGGTTTTGGCCTTTTCTTCCCTTTTTCTCTTCTTCCTTTCTTTGTACTGTTTCAACAACTCGTCCTGAATTTTCGATTCGTAATCTCTTTTCTCTCCGCTCTTCAACAAAATGCTTCGTTTCAAGTAGACTCGGCTGCAGTAAAAGCGAACTTTTGCAATCGAGGATGCTTTCACGTGGGGTGGTGTCTAATTCTCTACTTTCGATTCTCTTCTTTACAAACTTGCAGAAATCTAGAATATGCATTTCTTTTTACTATCCCAAGAAGCAGAAAGCTCCAGTTTTTTTATTTTTCCGATTGTGGCCCTTTTCCCATACTTTTTTATATAAGTATTATTTCAAACGAAACTGGTCTGAAGAAAGAAGACGCTAATCAATCTGTTTTTATCCAATTCATTTTAGCGTAACCAATTACTGCTTTCGTGAAAGTGAGGTTCATTTAAGGTTATATGTGTATTGTAAAATTGTATTCATTTAACAATAACTGTCATCTCCTGTATCGAAGAAAAAATTATTTTCAGAGCTATATGTACCATTGATGTATCTGTTAATAAGGTGATGTGATATCATTTTCATTTTAGGAACTAAGTTTAAGTGTATATTAGTCAAAATAAAAACAATTTTTTCCAACAATACATCTCGAACAGGAATCAATTTGAGCAGTTAATTTTAGATATAAGTGCTTCAGTCTATATTACATTTTTAAGGCAGTTTCTTCATTCAAGATTTAAGGAAGACTCGTTTGGGACAGCAGTACCACATGGATAAGTTCATTTAAAAATATGAAACCAAGTATCAACTTTTGTTTGCTGTTTGAATATTCTTCTTTTAATTTCGGTGAACTTTGTCAAAAGTTTGATCATGTGGCGAATTTTTAATTCCTTAAAAATCATAAAAATTAGTTTTGTAAGCCTGACATTAAAAATTTGGGTTTTTCGATATTTCAGTTTTTTTAGGCATTAATAGCATGAATTTGGGTTTTATAATATAGTTTTAGACTAAATTTATTTAAAATCATGCAGGTTGGCGAATTACAAGTAAACTATATTAACACTAACTTTTCAAAAAATTTCAAGAAATAAGGTTGACTTTTTGAGAATATCTTTCTGTTATCTTTTCAAAAAATCGTAATAACTTTACTATTTTTAAGTTCGTGATTGTTTGGGTCTCGGAAGAGCACAAAAACTGGATAAAAAAAAAAAAATATTCAAAAAACCTTAATATCGCAGAAATTGCAAAAAAAGGCACGGGTTTTAAAGTGAAACTTGCAACAATAAAAAAACTCATTTTACCCTTAATATTTCTTAATATCCGTAAAAATGTCGGATTCAGTCTTTAATTATTCCGCTAGGCTCTTTTTTCACTAAGAAATATTTGTATGCACTTTAGAAATTATTAATATCTAAGAAAGTCAAAATGGTACGTTTGGGATAATATTTTACGGTACTTGTTAAACGTGATCGCAATCCAAAATTTAACCCATTGTCCAATGTCCCTGATGGTTCACATTTGTTTCATAAAAAGTAAAACGTGTTCAAGTTGTTATAATTAATTTGCAATCATTTATGCTATTTTTTGTAATAACAAATATTAGTAAAAATATTATCACATCTAATAAAAAAATATGCCCGCTGCGTGGGCACATACTCATTGCGCATTGTGCGCGCGGCGCTTCGCGCCAAGTTTGAACTCGCCTAGGGCGCGCGGTTACGCTCTCGCGCTTCGCGCTCGGTTTGGTACCTTTAATGCGTACACATTAACTAGATGTTTTCAAATATCGTAAATACTGTAAATTAGATCGAAAACAGTGATTTAAACTTCTGAGGAATTAAAGCCATAAATTGTAACTGAATTTTTTCTCGATTTGTTTTTAAAGAAGGTTCTCAAAGCACCTAACGGCTTTGACGATTACATTCTCATTACGAAACTTGCGCTTCGTGTTCGATAATTCGTGTCCAATTGAAAAACTTCATCAAGATAATTTGTAAATTATGTAAAAATCTTCTAAAAACAACGCTTTAAACTTATGGATCACTTAAAAAACCAAAATTGCATATTATTGAAAATGATCCAACTTTTGGAACTTTTGTCTAATTGAGAAATTTCCTGATGATAGTTTCGAAAAAATTAATTTTATATCTAGTAGAAATTTAGTTTGATATCTCTTAACATTTTAAAAAAAAATTTTTTCCTGTTTTTTAATTTTCAAAACTTTGAAAAGTATATAACTTTTTAGTTTTTTCGAATTTAAAAATGTCATTAGAATAATTTGCAAGTCTTTTTGACGCGTACATGACAATTTGACAAAAATTTCTAAAACTCATAAAAAAATGTTATTAAAATTTAAAAAAGCTCAAATTTTTTGAATTTTTGACAAATCAAAAAATTTAACTGACATGGTTTCTGAATAAATTTGATATCTAGTGATGAATCTAAATGAAATTTTCTAATCTTTTGGAAAAATATTTGTGTCTATTTTTCTGAACATTTTCAAAATTTCCACACGTATGTAACTTTTCTATTTTCCGTGGAAATTAAACATTTTATTTGGGTAATGTGCAAGTCTTCTACCCATCTATAAGAAACATTAGAAAAAAAGTTTTAATTTGAAAGAAAATTTTTTTAACTTTGTAAATGCTCGAACTTTTTTAATTTTGGATGGAAATATCTGATTAGCGAAATTAATCTTCATTTTTTGAACCTTTAGAAGTGTATCAGAGGCTGACTTGATTGTACAAATGCATCAAAAGTTAGTGTGGCTACAATATTCAGGTAACCATACATCTACAGACATATAGGCAGACACCGATAAAATTTTATGATTTCCGGATTCTGTGAGTGCCGAAACGTAAAAATCCGTTAAAAACCACACATCGAAAATTTGGACGATCACATTACACTCTCATGAATGAGAATGTAAAAATATAACCTTCAGTGCGTGTTATAATTTTTCATGCTTTGTCTAAAGGGTAAATTTATTAAGAATTCACTACAAAAAATTATCAGAAAGTATAATGAAATTCAATTATATTAAAATTACTCAATTCACAATTTGGAAAAATTGCAAATTTTTATAAGTTTTTTTGTACTATTACAAGTACTTTCATAACCCCAAAATTGAAAGATTTTTATTTTTCATAATAAAAAAAATCACAAAATTCATTCAATAAATAGATGATTAAGGTCATCAAATGCTATTGTATTGATATGTGTAAATCAATGTTGACATTAGTTTTTCCTGTTGACAATAAAAATTAAAAATATAAGTCTCGCATACATACCTACTCTCTCTTAAATATTTTTCAGTTATATGGAAGGTTCAAATATTACGTTAAAATTTGAGTAAATTTGTTTACATTAAAAATAAATCAAATAAAGCGTGATCGTGGGAGTTCAAATGGGAGCAATGGATAATTATTGAAAATTGGAGTCCATATTGATTTGAACTAAGAGCATTTAAACGTCTAATGGATACCTATTCTCTTATGAATAATAGCGTCTAAATTGCTTTACATAGGTATTTAACAACGAAGTCAGTGTAATCCAGCTGAAGCCGGTGTAAAAGCAGCAAGTCCATATTTACTGCCACACCTAAATCGTTCTAATCACAATTAGGTTCTCAGAGAAGACGAGG
Source organism: Belonocnema kinseyi (assembly GCF_010883055.1). Lineage (NCBI taxonomy): Eukaryota > Metazoa > Arthropoda > Insecta > Hymenoptera > Cynipidae > Belonocnema > Belonocnema kinseyi. The sequence goes on from NC_046663.1 coordinate 75,313,589, forward strand.
ACTTAGCCAACAGTGCACCTGGCAGATAGCTCAGTACACACATACGCACTTTCCGTTTCTGGAGATAATGACAAAGTTGAACCTAGTTCTCAGTTAAGGGAATTCGACCAGGGAGGATCCAACAAACTTTGTTCATATATGACGGAAACGGGATTCAGAATAGAGATCCTCCACAATTTGTTAACTTACTTACCTATTATTGTAGAAATCGGAATAATAAATTCAATCTGAAAGCAATGTCGAAATATTTCTGGTCAAAAAAAGATAATTTATTTTACATTAGGGTGTCCAATGCCAATTTGAATTTTGGAATTTTGGAATTTTTTTTACAGCTTCTCGTTTATCTATTGCAAATGATTAAATGATTATTATATCTATACTAAAAATTAAAGTACAAAATCATAAGAAAGTAAGTCACAATTCCATAATCGAATATTATTGGTATATACTAGGACGTCACGCGACGATTTATATGGTATTATATTCGGTGTGGTTATCATCGTAATTTTTAAAATGCACATATTTTGACGAGCTTGCAGTGCAGATATGCTACAGATGTCAAATTATTAAATTAATTATATTTATGGTATTTTCAAGTTTCGAGAATAATAAAAAACTACGTAGAATTTTCGATACATTAAAGTAGCCGCTTCTGAAATTTACGAAAAATGAATTGACATAGAAAATACTGAAATACATTTAATTATTTACAATTTCATACTACCAAATTAGCAATAATCGATCAGCCACGTAAAATTAGCAACATTTTTTTACTTTTATAAACCTTTCAATATATAAGTCCCAGCCGGATAGCCCCGCTTGAAGCCGGGCGCTGGTCGGAGAATCCGGCTAAAAATGTCACGGTAAACTGGTCAGATCCCGGCTTCAATACCGACCGGGTAAATCGGCCAAAAAGCGGTTAAGAAATGTTGCTTCAGGCGAGAAATTGGTAACTTGTTTTGTCTCTTAAGGTTCATCATTAAAGATTACGGTGAACTTTAAAAGTCAAATCAAGTGAACTAATTCTGGCAAGAAAATCGGAGTAGAATTCAATTCCCTGATGATAGAATCTAATAGCAATTTGGAAGCCACGTGGTGATTTAAGGTTAGGAAGAAAGAAAGTAAAAACTGTATACACAAGATTATATTTTAATTAAAAATAATCATTATTTCCGCACTAAGTGGGGGTTTCAAACTAATTACTAAAATAAGGTTGATTTTAATCACGAGTCTCGATTTTATTTGCGATCTTCGAAGAGACGACGGGACGTGAGTGCAAGGAGCATCCTCGTTCCAGGTGTGAAACTGAAAATTACTGAGTGTCTATGCAGTGTCGACAGACACAGCAGGCGCTATATATGGTGGTAAATTTGAAATTGTACAGGCTAAATATTGTCTGAATACAAAGAAGTTCATAAAAATTGTATCATTTCTGTTGTTGCACATAGCAGAATCGATAACAGTTTAATTTAAAATATTAAATTATTCGAAAAAATTTAACGTTTTTCTTTAAGAATTTAAAAAGGCTTATTTTTGTTTCACTGATCTAAAAAATCTTTAAATTATAATTTTCAAATAATAATTCATCTAGCATCCATAATTACGTCTTTGATAATATCACGGCTCTTAAAAAATGTGTGATTTCTACGAAAACATTAACCTGACCAGTGCTTAGCCGGCTCTCGACCATGGGATATAACCAGGGTTGCCCGGCCAGTAACCGGCCAACCTCGGAATACGTGATTTGAAAAAAATGTAGCCCGAGCGGCTCCAGCCTGGTTCCTGTCCATGAAACCCAGCCAGGGGTAGCCCGGCCGGGATCCGACCAGAAACCTTGTTGTATTAGGGCCAACTGGGGAAATTTCTACACGGGATATTCCTTATAAAATTACAATATATTTTTCTTGTTCTAATTGAAATACGTTCATTATTTCATTAAATTATGATAATTTTCAGTATTGCTTATTTTTAGGAACCAAAAAATAATTTTATTTTATTGACCTTAATAAAATGAGGTATTAACAACACAGTATTATAAAAAATACTATAACCGTATAATACGCATGATCTTTTTATCAAATATGTCATAAATATTTCGAAAGTATGTATCATTTAAATATTATTTAAAATGATTAATAACTCACTGAATCATAGCTTATTGACGAGCTTATTAATAAAAATTATGTTTCATAAATTATAAACTTATTTTTATGTATTTAAATTACTTAAAAATTTTTGTTATTATCCTTAAATAGGTATTTTTGAAAAAAAGTTTTTTTTTCGTATGAAAATTTTTGCAAATTTCTTTGAAAATTCGATTGAAAGTATTTAAATTGTTTAATTTAATCCATTTACTCTGAAATTTCAATTTTAGTAAAAATATTTATAGAATTGATATAAATACTTTCTCTTTGACAATCAACATGCTGGCTAAGTTCATGTTTATACGGGTCGACTGAAAAATCCCGAAAAATAAAATTGCCGGCACAGTAAAATTCCCGAATTATAAAATTTCCGAATAATCAAATTCGCGAATAATAAAATTGCCGAAAAATAAAAACACCGATTTGAAAAATTCCCAAATAATAAAATACACGAATAATAAAATTACCGAAAAATAAAAATGGCGAATTGGAAAATTTCCGAAAAATAAAATTCGCCAATAATAAAATTGCCGAAAAATAAAAATACTAAATTGAAAAATTCCCGAATACTAAAATTCTCGAATAATAAAATTTCAGAATTATAAAATTCCCGAATTGGAATTTTCCCGAATAATAAAATTTAGGACAGTTTATAATATTACCGAATTGGAAAATTCCCGAATATTAAAGTTCCCGTCTAAGTAACGCATGTTTTTTAATGTTCACAGTATTTTAAAAAATACAAAAAGCGTTCGCAAAAATAAAATTTAAAATTAATATATATATTTATTTAAAATTTCAATTACTTTTTTGCGAAAGCTTTTCGTATTTTTTTTATTCAAAAATATTATGCATATTTCAAAAAAGCGTAAAAATGTAAGCAATAATTTTTTCTTTGAAAGAAGAATTAAATTTTATACCACCTACCAAATTTTTAAAAACGTGCGCTTGGAAGAAAAAAAATTATCCCTAAATTTTCTCTGTACCTTACAAAGCTTTTAAAATAAAAACTCGATATATGTATATATATATATTAATTTAAAATTTTATTTTTGCGAACGCTTTTTGTATTTTTTAAAATAATTTGAACATTAAAAAAACACGCGTTACCTAGAAATATTTTATTTAAAATTATTGCTATATTAAATTCAAGAAATAAGCTTCGAAATTTTAAATGTTAAAAATAATTTTTGAAACTAATGTCTTATTGTTGTATTTGTAATAAATAAAATATATTTATTAAAAATTCTAATTGTTAAAATTCGGGAATTTTTCAATTCAAATATTTTATAAATCGGCAATTTTCTGTCGCGAAGTTTATTACTCAAGAACTTTCCAATTCGGTAATATTATAAACTGTCGGGAATTTTCCAATTCGGTAATATTATAAACTGTTGGGAATTTTCCAATTCGGTAATATTATAAACTGTCGAGAATTTTATTTTTCGGGAATTTTGCAATTCGGCAATTTTATAATTCTGAAATTTTACTATTCGAAAATTTTATTATTCGGGAATTTTCCAATTCAGTATTTTTATTTTTCGGCAATTTTTTTATTCGTGAACTTTATTTTTCGGCAATTTTCCAATTCGGTAATTTTATTTTTCGGTAATCTTATTATTCGTGTATTTTATTATTTGGGAACTTTCCAAATCGGTATTTTTATTTTTCGGCAATTTTATTATTCGTGAATTTGATGATTCGAGAATTTTCTAATTCGGGAATTTTACAGTGTCGGGAATTTTATTTTTCGGGATTTTTCAGTCGTCCCGTTTACACTTTAAAGAAAATTCAGAGAACTACTTATAATAAATAACAAATTAAAAGTGTGCGTCAGAATTAAATAAATAATAATTCTCTAACTTTTAAACCTAAAAGATACTGCAAGAAATTTTAATAAATAATAAACAAGTTAAAATGCAGGTATAAAAGACCTCAATCAATTTTAATATAATTTAAAATTTTTAATAAAAAATATTTTACAACATTTTTTTTCGTTCGACACTGTTTAACATCGCGAAATCTTGTTAAATCTCTCCCAGCCAAATTGCATGAAATAAAAAACAAGATTTCAGCATACAACCGTTAAACATCAAAATCGATTTTTTAATCCCTTTCTTCGGAGCCAGTCACATAAGATCTGTCGAGGATTCGAATCCTCTTACCTGCGGATTTTCCACCGATGAAATATTTTACTCAAAAATATTTATAAAATTAAATTATTTATGACAAAATTGTCAAAGAAAAGCGTAACGTATTTTTTAAACGACCTCTAACCAATAAAAGCGCTCATTTTTTATGTAATAATTATCATATGAAATTTTATTTATTTACAGAATATCTGATTTTTAGACCCTATATGGGGCATAAGTTTGCTTTGAAATATCTACTTGTGTTTGCTGACCTTGCCGAGAACCATTTAAATTTCAAATGAGAGACATTAAAGAAAAAGCCTCTGAAAGCCCTCCACTTGCTCACTTATTTTAATTAACGTAACCTAACAGCCTGAAGCCCAGAAATCTCTTTGAATATTATAAATTGCATTTCTAATTTAACTTTACTTCACTTTGTTGAATAGCTCGTTGACCATTCGAATTCAAAGACTGCATGCAAGTTACATAGTTGAATTAAAATCGGAAAAAGTTTTTCCTGGAGTGGAAAATTTTTTCGTCCCAGCTTTTAGAATCCCCGCGAGCTTCGGTGAAAATCACTAATTTGACATGCACGCTCATTTGTCGGGTTGTCGGAGGGACATATTATGAGACTTGTATAATAAGCGCAGATGCAGCTATTGCATCCGTCTGGTTGGAAAAAAGTTGGGAATGGGAAGAGGCGCTAAATTCTCGCTGGCTGAAATGTAAAACTTCCGAGCTCGTAGACTTTATTATTAAATGCACTTTTACAGGATGCTTGCCTCGGTCGAGCTTTGCAGTGTCGTCGAAAAGTTCAAAAGCTTACCTCTTACTCTGCCACTTTTTAATGTTCTTCCATCGCAGTAAATATCGCGGCAGCTTCGTTAAATTCGCATCACTGACGGTTGCCCTTCCTCCTTTTCGTTTCCTTTTTCTTGTTAGTTACACGCTTGTGCAAAAGCCAGATTTAAAAATTTTTAATAAAGGGATTTTATATTGTTTGTCAGATTATTTCTGAAGTAGGAAACATCGTCAAGAACTTTTAGTTGTACTTTAATGCAATGGATTGTTTATTCAAAACAATATTTCATGTTTTCTTGCACGAAGAAAAATTTCTCTTAGCAACATTTTAATGAAATGGATATCACTAATAAATTTTTTTTTTGAAAATAGTAATGCAATCAGCAGAAATGTATATAGGTTCAGAATGCATTTGGACCGAAATGGATAGAATAAAAGGGTTTTAAATAAATAAGGGCAGAAATAGATTGAATTAGATACACCAAACTCTCGTTTTCATTCCAGTGTCTGAGGTTACGTTTAAATAGCTCAGGACTGAATTCGGGGAGATCGAAACGTAAACAGTCAGGGCCAACTAAAGCGTTTCAAATTGTAACGCATAATATTGCGCCATAAACTTGACTACTTAGTCGAGTTTATGGCGCTCTTCGGAGGCGACAGTCGCCATCGCTCTTGCCCTGCTCCGTTGTGAAACTGCATAGGCCAGCAGTTCTGGGAAGGCAGAGAACGGGGGTACTGAAAGCAAGAGTTTGGTGTATTTGGAATAGGAGATAAGAAAAGATATAGAGTAATTTGACTAAAATTATTTGGAAAAAATACGATTGAATAAATTGTCAGCCTTCTTTCCCTGATTTTCGTCTCATCTTGTCGCATCTCGCCCCATCGAAATCTTATCGAAATTTCTCGCCTCGTCTGGTGTCTTCTGATCGAAATTTCATCGACATCAGATAGAAATTTGTCTTCTTGTCTCAGGTGGTATCCTCTCTTCTCATCTTGTCTTATCGAAACCTCATCGAAATTTCTCGCCTCACGTTGTCTCATCTCTTTGAAATCTCATCAAATTTTAATCTAAATTTATCGCCTAGTCTTCTCTGACTCCCATTACAAATTCTCGTCTTACATAGAAATTTTTGGTCTTTTCTTCTCTCATATTGTCTTGTCTCGTATTATCAAAAACTCATCGACATATCGTCGACTTCCCGTTAATATATCTTGTCGCGTCTCATTGGCCTCTCATCGAAATTTCTCGTCTGGTGTCATCAAAATCTCATTGATATCACATCGAAATTTGACGTCTCGTCTTGTCTCATCGAAATCTCTTTTCTTGTCTTGTCTCGTCATATTAAATTAAAATCATTTAAAATTGTAATTTAAGATATTACATCTCGTTCCCTCTGGTATTATCGAAATTCGAAATGAACACCACGTAAAAATTTCTCGTCTCGTCTCATCAAAATTTCTCTTCATGCCTTGCCCCGTCGTATTTGATCGAAATCTTTTAAAATTGTATTCTAAATTTTACGTTTCTTTTCGTTTCTTTCCATCCTTAAGTTCCCACTCTTAAGTTTCCATTTCCGAAGGAAATAAATCCGTATTTTTTTCGAAATTCAAATATTAACATCTGCCACCGGACCAGGGTTTCATCAAAACGTGCTAAACTTTCTTAAGAATGAAGAGGAGTGTCTACGAAATAAAACCATACCAATAACTTTTATTTTCAATCTACCCTCATCGCCCCCGCAGCACCACAAATATGACCCAAAAATAAAAAAATAAATTTTTACGTCTTTTTGTTAATTTTTAGCGCTTTCTGTCGTCATTTCCATACAAATGATTACTAATGGACCATTTTGATATTTCCCATAACTTTTTAACCAATCTTTAATTGTTTAAATAAATGCAACATATTGAAGCAATTATTCATTGCCAAAAAATTTACAAAATAATCATATTTCTGATCTAAATGTAATAGTTGATCATTCTGCGCAGTAGTCCATTTTTTATTATAATGTTATTATTTAAACAATTAATTATTATTTATTTACAAAATTTTTCTAAAAATTGAGCCGGAGATGTCCAATTTTTTCTCAAATTCATATCTTATGCTACTTTTTGTTGGATAATTACATTATTTCGATACATTGCTTCTAATTTTTAACACATCTCTATTTATTTCAACCATTTTTATTTGCTCAAGTCGCTTTTTTTAATAACTTTAAAATAATGAAATGAAGTAACATCTATACAATTATTTTTCTGAATGTATTGTGTATAGAAAAAATATATTAACCAATTTTTATTTGTTCAAGCAATTATTTTTCCAGAAATATTTTTAAAATCGTATTTCCTGAAGTAAGCATAGTATTGAATCATTTCGAGGAGTAGTAAATTATGTTAAAAACGTCATGTCTATATCATCTTTCTGATATCTGTAAACTATTTACTGTAATTTTTACTATTTTTAGTAAGCACTGTTTTTGATCCGCATTTCTCGTTATCAAAAAATTAAAGTTAAAGTTTTGATCCATATTTCTCGTTATCAGGAAGTTAAAGTCCAATATTAATTTAACACCTCTTACAGCAGTACTACTGCGGCTTTGCACTACTGTTACATGTTTAACCATTGTTAAGGCTCAAAGGTAATCTTCGTTCTGTAACCACTCTGATACGTTTTCTTGAAGGACAGGTGTCAAGATTCCAAATCGCGAAAAATCTTACGTAAATTCGCCGTCATGAAGTGCTGAATTTCCTTGTCCAGTAATTTTTTCAAGCTCTTTGTTTCTAGACGTCTAATATTCTCATCAATTTCAATTTTTTCGTCAATATCAAAATTGGCTTTTCTTATGCTTTTTATTATTCAAATGATTATAAAGAAATTGCACTAATTATAAAAAAATGACTAAAGTTATAGTTTAATTATTTTAATTATTATAAATTACCTAAATATAGCACTTCATCCTCATAAATGTTCTTCAGAGAAAATTTTTAAACTTGAATCATAATTTATATTACTGTATTTACTTAGAATTTATGTAGAATTTAATATGACTTTTATAATTTATTTAGTAGTGACCCGAAAAAAGATGTAAACCATCCATACTGATCCATACGATTTGAAAAATATTTTTGGAAAATAATTGTTTAAACAAATTATATTTGCTTAAAAAATTAAAAAATGGTTAATATATTTTTCCTATACACAATACATTCAGAAAAATAATTGTATGTATTCTATTTTATTTCATTATTTTAACGTTACAGAAAAAAAACTACTTTAGCAAATAAAGATTGTTTAAGTAAATAGAGATTCCTGAGAAAAAAGAATAAATGTATGCAAATTTGCTTATTATTCAACAAAAAGTATCATAGGATACCAAATTAAGGAAAAATTGGGCACCTCTTGCTCAATTTGTACATATTTGTGAATAAACATTAATTAATTGTTTAAATAATTGCATAATGTTTCTAAAAAATGTACTAATCCAAGCAATGACCAAGTGTTATATTTCATTCAGTTAGCACGATTTATTATTGTTTGGGAAAAAATAATAGTCCAAGTAAGTTAAATTTATTTGAAAAATTAAATATGTTAAAAAAGTCAGGGAAAATATTAAAATTGTCCATTATTAATAAAATGTTTGAAAAATAGAACAGAAATTTCTGAACATTAAAAAAAAAAATACTTAAAAATGCAGTTTATCAAATGGAATTTTGAAGTTTCCGGTGGCATTTGTTAATATTTGAATTTCGAAAAAACCCGGATTTATTTCCTGTGGAAATGGATAATGGGCGGGGCACTCTCGTTTCTTTAAGTTTTAAAATAATTATGGAATTGAATTCATTTCCTTCTCATTAATTTTAAAAAAATACTATAAAAAGTCCTTTTGGACCTCGCAAACGGAACGGTATTCTGCAACCCGACGCACGATCTTGCACGTCGGGTTGCCCCACGCCGAATGTAACGCATAATTAATTATTAATTAATAAATGATTAGATAATTATTAATTCTATTATTACTCAACACATTGCACGTGCACGATTGAAATAGTTTGATAAGTTAATCATGAAGTCAAAGCTGAATTTCATGTGGTGGGTACCCGTGTACCCTACCTAATAGCACGGAAGAGCAGGTATACCATTCTTGAGTTTTGAGTGTTGCATATACTAATATGATTTCCATATTATAACCTGACATCGATTTTGACCTAACTCTTCCCTTTTACTCTATATTTAATAATAATAATTAGTAATAATTAATAATACTTAGCTCAGTTGGTTAGACACTCGGACTTCACCTCAGAGGTCCGGGGTTCGATGTCTGAGCCGGAACCTCTAGAAATTCTTCAATGTACCTTTACTGAGGTTCTGGTGGTTCGGAACCGACCTTAAGCTGTCGGTCCCCCCATCGTGTACTTAAATGCAACCCAGTCCGTCAATGATGGGGTAAAACCAGGCTTTGTCCAATATGTCTGGGCAGACTGCTCTCATCAGATCACTTGATTGCATTATAAAAATGCGTCCGTGACTATAAATATTTACCGGGACAGCCCCGTGCAAAATGATCAAATAAAAATCCAACTCTAATCAAAAATGCCTTCGACATATTGAGCAGTATAAGCCTGTGACAACATTTCAACACAGAAATGTTTTTTTCCTTTATAATAATAATAACAAAGGGCCTCAGTGGCTCAATTGGTTAGACACTCGGACTTCACCTCAGAAGTTCGGGGTTCGATCCCTGAGCCGGTACCTCTGGAAATTTTTCAATCTACCTTTATCGAGGTTCTGGTGGTTCGGAACCCACCATAAGCTGTAGGTCCCCCCATCGTGCACTTGAATGCAACTCAGTCCGTCAATGATGGGGTAAAACCAGGCTTTGTCCAATATGTCTGGGCAGACTGCTCTCATCAGATCACTTGATTGCATTATAAAAATGCATCCGTGACTGATGATATATACCGCGACATTCCCATACAAAAATGATCAAATAAAAAAAATCCATCTCTAACTAAAAATGCCTTCGACATATTGGGCAGTACAAGCCTGTGATAACATTTCAACACAGAAATGTTTTTTTCCTAATATACAAAAAGTCGCACTGAGAGATCTTATCGCCAAGGTGAAGGACATCAGGACTAATCTACACGTTACAGAAGACAACCAAAAACCAAAAAAGCGACGAAAATGGACATACCATATGAACACAGTTGTTGTGCGCCTTTATTTTTTGGCAGAGAAATGCGGGCAAAGTCTGAGGAGAGAACACCATAGACTCTTCTTACTTAAATACCCAGAGCTAGCCACAAAAATAAATGAGCAGAATCTGGCAGATCAAAAACGCTCAATATCTGTAAACAGACTGCTTTCGACTGTTGAAATAGCTTCTATCAAAATGGAAGTGGAATAGCAGCTTCCTATTGATGAACTCGCTTTGAAAGATGTGGACAACGAAGACTTGATTGATGCTGAAAGCATTGGTGCTAGGGATAATGAACATCATGTACCGGATCCATTAGAACCACATCCGGATATTACTAACGATGATGTGGATAGGGAAATCCCAGAAAAAATACAGCACCTGGAAAGGAAATTTGGATCATGCTCTACTAGAGTTTAGATATGTAGAAACAACGCTAAGGCATTCTCTACCCAAAATGAACGTCACAAATGATCTGCGTGTACTAATAGCACATCTCGACAGCAAGTTTTTACCTAGGTATTTGAACGCAGCACAAATTGCTTTAGAGGTGCAAACTCTTGTATATTGTGCAGCTGATACAACCGTCAGAACGTCAAAACTGCAAATGCAGTTTTTGTCCCAGAAAGGGATCGAGATCCACCATCAATATAAAAAAGGAAATAGAACCAGAAAGCTGATCAACCATGTTACTAAAATCATCTACCCTCGCTCCATCGAGACATTATCACCGGCAATATTGGATGAAATTTTAGACTCTCAACGACAGAGACTTGATGTTCTTACTGCCAGACTGCGTCGGTACAAGAAAAGTAGTGCACGAAGGCAACAAAATCAAAACTTTCAGACAGATGAAAGAAGGTTCTATCGTGAACTGAGAGTAAAGCCAAATAATCAGCAAGGCACCGAAGTCCTTCAATTGGAAGTATGACTAACTATTGGTCGGGTGTTTGAGGAAAAATGAACAGATGCAATTTGGACACTGCGTGGTTTAAAGTGGAGGAAGGAAGGGCAAGCAATAGCCCTGAAATGCAACTGACAAACATCACAGCTTTAGATGTTTCAGCGGTCTTGAAAAGGACAAGTAATTGGAAAGCTCCAGGTCCGGACATGGTGCACAACTTCTGGTACAAGTACCTGACGAGTGTGCATCTTGCGTTGGCAAGGTGTTTTCAGAAGATCATTGAACACCCAGATCTGATGCCAGGCTTTATGCTCCAGGGTACTACCTATATGTTACCAAAAAAACAAGACGTTGTCATGACTTAAGCTCGTAAGCATCAAAGGAACTTATGCATGGCGTACATTGACTATAAGCAAGCGTTTCCTTCCGTGCCGCATGACTATTTGCTTGAAGTCGTAAAACTTTACAAAATCTGCCCACGCATTATTTACTTTCTCAGCCATGCGATCAGGCTCTGGGGTATAAGAATCAAGTATTTTGATCATGGACAACCAAGGATAACCAGAGCAATACGCTTTACGATGGGTATATTTCAAGGAGACTCCTTTAGCGCACTATGGTTCTGTTTAGCGTTGAATCCATTGAGAAAAACACTAAACAGCATATCTCATGGGTTCAGAATTCATGATAATGAGAATGGTCATCAAGTGACCCATCTTCTTTACATGGATGACCTGAAGCTGTACGCTAGTTCAGCCCAGAAACTGCAGCAAGTGATCGATGTCACAAAGCAGATTTCCACTTATATCCACATGGAGTTCGGACTAGATAAATGCAGAATAGTGCATTTAATCAGAGGGGAATTAGGGACCGCAGAGTTAGAGAACGAGTTCGAAAATGACATCGAGGCAATGGCTGCAGGCGAATCATATAAATATCTGGGTATTCTTGAATCTAAGGGTATTCAACATACGATAGTTAAGACAAGCCTATCGAATGCCTTCACTACGAGACTCAGATTAATTATGAAGAGTATTCTCAACTCGGCAAACAAAATCAGGGCAATCAACACATATGCCATCCCTGTCCTCACGTACTCCTTCGGGCTAAAAAAATGGTCTAACACCGACCTTTAGTGGGTAGGGGCGTTGCAGATGTCCTCAGATGGGGCCTTGAATATCAGGGCAGAAACCATAGAGGAATTAGATATACAATGGAGGCAGAAAGCCATCCATGGCGAGCACCCCAACACGTTAGATCAAAATGAAGTGGATAGTGAGGCATCTAATATTTGTCTAAGAAAGGGTGTTCTGTTTTCGGAGACGGAAGGATTCGTCATTGCAATACAGGATAAAGTTGTCAGCACCAGGAATGATCGCAAATACGTGTTTCATCAAGACGTGGTTGACCGGTGCCGATTATGAGGAAATACCAACGAATCCTTCGAGCACATTATTGATGGCTGTCACGTAATGACTTAGAGAGAATATACGCACAGACATAATGATATAGCGAGCATTATACATCAATAACTTGCCCTGAACCTAGGACTCTTAAAAGAATGGTTGCCCTTCTATAGATACATTCCAATGCCCGTTTTAGAAAACGAACATTACATCTTATATTGGGATTCTGCTATCCAAGCGGATCATTACATCCGGGCTAACCGACCTGACATCGTGATGCGAGAAAAAAAGTGGAAGAGTCTACATCATCGACATTGCTTGTCCGCTTAACCGAAATTTGGAGTCAACCTATACAACCAAGATCCACAAGTATAGCGAGTTAAGGAATGAAGTAAAGACCATATGCATCTATTCATCCCATTGTGATTTCGGCCACAGACAATGTGCACGCAAGATGCACTAAACATCTTGAAAATTTAGGAGTCAGTAGGGTATTGGTAGCAGCTCAGAAGGCGGTCTTATTAAACACCTGTCGCATTGTAAGAAACTTTCTTGATCATCAGGAAGCGAGCGACTAAAAACCCGTGGAGTGGCAGATGGTAGCTCTAAGGAAGTATCCAGAGGTGACTGTTGTCACCTCCAACGCTCGTGGCCGCTCTTAATTGTATACCTACAACTTCCTCGCAGGAGGTTTCAAGCATCGTATTAAATTATTTAAATTAACTTATAAGATTCTAATCTCATCAGTCACTTGACTTAGTCCGTGGCTATGATGTATAACCGGGTTTACCCGAGTAAAAGTTTAATAAAAAGAAAATAATAGCGGTAACGGTAAATCTTCTTTGGAACGTCCCTGGAACGTTCCGAAGGTGTACTTGGATCGTTCCAGGGACGTCCAAGAAACATTTGGTGCTATTAACAGGGCTTTGTTTGTTCGCGAAGTATGAAATCTTTGAATTCAATTATCATGGCAAAAAAAATGGCACAATAAATTCTGAATAAACCGTTTGCTTAGAATTGAGTTAAGTAGCGGCGATTCGAAAATCCCAAGCGAAATTCCACTAATATTTTCGTAATTTTGCTGTTGTGTACTTTGAATATATAGGACCAGACAAAACTGCATGGGTATATATTTAATTTTACTAGCTTTCAAGTCTGCATCCGATTTTGTCTGAAAAATGTTCATAAGGAAAAAATGTCAATGTTAAATTTTTACACAGGCCTAGTTGAGCTTTCTCTTTCGCCTTCGTTACAGAGTTCTCAGTGATTTCTTTATAGGCAAGTATAAATTTTACCATAACTTTAAAAAATTGAAGCAGTCGTTAGAAAGCATGTTTTAATATTTCCAAGACCCGTATACATATTTACTTTTCCAATTTCCTCCAAATCTCTTAATATCCGAATGGACTCGATGAATCCTTAAAAGAAAGAAAAGTTCTTCTGAGTGAGAAAAGTTGCATAAAGGCGACCAGTCGGGTGTGAAGTAAAGTGCCATCCCTTCGGAGCTATTATATACCTGCTTTCCTTGTTAAGCAATTTCATGGGAAATCCATGTTTCCTGAACCTGCGATGTCAAATATTTCTGTCGAGGTACTATTCGTATTCTGATTTCGCAAAAAGAAGATTTCGGTTTGGAGAAATTTCCTTTCAAACGGCTTTTACTTCATTTCATTTACTCAGTTTGTACCATCGATTTAATTAATTATATTCACAAACGGAAATATCAAAAGAAAAATTCATAGCTTATTATTTCGATTTGTACTTCGCATTTAATAAGGCGGATATAAATACTGCAACATTCTCCGCAAGAGTATATTTTTCTTATAATTTATATAAAACGTCTGGTATTTTTAGTTTTATATATTGGTTTTTGTTTTTTGTAGTTGAAAATACACTTTTTGTTGGCGTATAAGGTGAAAAAAAACGAAATTAAACAAAAAATATTTAGATAAACAATCTGATGATAAAAAGTCAATATCTCGAAGCCTTATTAGCTAAAGCGATTGTTCCATTAACTAAGGGTTTCTCTAAACAACATTTTTTTGCGTGAATATTGATTAATATAGTTTCTCGGAATCGCTTTAACGAAATTACAACCAATTAATCTTCATTTCGCTTTATCTCCTGGTTAATACCCTCGATTCGCCTCAACAATTCCTTGTCTTTCCTTGTATCTTAGTCTTATCACGTATCAGCGAAAACTCACTGATGGCGTTACTATCGCAATTGAGATTCCCTTCCACCAATTTCTGCTTAAATCGTTTTTTGTTTAAATTTCTTTTATTTCAGTGCTATTTTAGGATTTTTTGAAACTTAAAATATAGTATTTCAGAAAAATAAAAATACACCAAACTCTCGCTTTCAGTCAAGTGTCGGGGGTTGCCTTCAAATGGCCTGGGACTGATTTCGGGGAGACAGAAATGTAAACAGTGAGGGCCGCCTGACTCGTTTCCAATTGGAATATATATCTATATATACCAGGTGTATACATATGAAACCGGTATTTTTTCAAGAAAAAAACACATTTATTTCAAGAGAATGATAACAAATATTTTATTCAAAGTATGC
>NC_046663.1:75328841-75333344 GCF_010883055.1 Belonocnema kinseyi
TGACAGCGAGGGTTTGGTGTATATACAATAAGGTGGTTCAAAAATGCATTGCATTTTTTTCGTGCTAAAGCGCAAAGACTTCCATATTCAGTTTCACATCTGAAAAAATAAATTGCGTATTTTTTTTTTGCGAAATTTTGATTTTAGCAGGTACCGCTGGTCATTCAAAATTGCCTATGTAAAATACAATGGGAAATTTGTGCGTTGTGATTAGAAATAACTTACGTGTGTTTGGAAGAAGGTTACCGAAAAGCTAACAGGATTTCTAGAGGATTTCCAAAAGAAGAATTGTATATATCAAACTTATAATCTTGCTCCATTAATTCCCCGAAAAGTGCCCCTGATTCTAAAATAAAATATAAAGAGCCTATTTTTTTCTCGTGAGAAATACTTATTGAGCTTCATGAGGCTTGCACCGGAAAACATAAAGATTCATTTTAATTAAAGAAATGACATCAAAGTGTACTGAAACAAAATGAACCATAATTGGTTCATATTGAGCAATACAAATATTAAAATTCATTTAAATGTATTTTTGTTTTAACATTGATCAAAAGAGTGAACAAAACTGAAGTTCAAGATGAGTTTATAAGAAAATTACCATAAAGAAAATTGAAATCCTATAGTTTTTTCTGTGTGCGGGCTCTAAACATAATTTGGTTTTCAAAACAAAAAAAAAACTTTTTCTTTGTAGATCAAGCAAATTTGAGGGATTTTCATGAAAATGTTAACATTGTTAACCACCCTACGGCACATAGACTTCAGCTGAAAGTTTTTTTTAGGGAATCACAAATTAGCATATATACGACTTATGTAAGATTATACGAAAGATGTAGTACCATTTTGGGAAACAGAATACTAGCTGGATAAGTGTTAATAGTGGCTACATATAGTAGATTCTAGTCGTGAGTCTAACATCTGCAGATGACAGCGATTGTTCTCAAGTTTAACCGTGGCTTAAGTTCTGCAAAGCCACCGCGAAAACGAGGATAGCAGTCTGAGACCATGGAAAGGAAATTCAACTTGCATAATATAATCGCGACCACCCTACATCTGATGCACTGAATTTGCAAAGTCGCTTTTAAACCGCTAAAGCGTAACAGCCGGAAGTGAGTATGTCTAATAACAAGGTATCCTTCTTCCTCCGTAGCTAAATACTGGAAATTGGTGGAAATTAGAGGAAGCACCCTAGAGAAACAAAGCAGAAGTGAAACAAATTAATTCGATGTGGGACGTGATGAAAAGTTACACGAAAGAAAAAATCATTTTTGAAATTATTATTTTTCCACTTAATTTATTACAAAACTACAGCACGATCGCTTATTGTTACTAACAAATATAATCTTACGTTTAGACGGCTAACAAATTTTTAATCGGTGGAGATTCGTGCCCTGGCTGCATACCTAATATTACCTAATCATAAACCAGATTCACGTCGCAGGCACTATACCCAATTTGATAAGTCTTATAGCGTCAAGATATAATGTACGATACATTTTACAGTTCATTAGGTAATTTTTAGTGTTCAAACAAATAAAAGAAATTTATACGAACTAACAAGGGGAACCTACAACCTCGGAATTTTACTTGGATTAATACTATTCTCACGAATAGCTCACTACCAAACTTATAATATGCTAAAATCATAAGTTGCGATTTTTATACATTCCGGAGAAAAAATTCTCTTAAAATTCCATAAAGGGTATACGTATGGTTCGCGATGCAAGAGTCTTTCGACTGCCAGTTATAACATACAGTGGCGCTCCGGATTTATAACCCGATCGTCTGAGCTCAATTCTTGCTGCCTGAACCTTTTACCATTTATTTTAGATTAAAGCGTTTGCTTATTACAATTAGCGATTAAATTTATTTTAATGAAGCCAGATTACTGCTTTACCAAAATTTTTTTCTTTTGAAAAACTGTTTTTTACTCTCCAGAGTTTACCATTTTTCAGGCAAAATTTTTTATGTAAATCACTCTTCATTTAAATATGAATATAATAATACGAAATATACTTTGATATTTTATACATCGCAAGCACGATCTACATGTTTAATCAACGTATTTTTAGTTCTGAAAGTATCCGTTTATAGTGTATAGGCAGTAGAGCTCTAGGAGACACAGGGGGAAATGCCCCCCCCCCAAATGAACCAACGATGGGCAAGCTATTGTTTTGCCCCCCTCTGAAATCGAATGATTAAATTCATCGTATCGTTGGAACTAGAAATCTTTCAATTCTTTCTTGCTTTCTTCTATTTTTGAAATCTACCTAAACTCATTGTAAAATAATAGAAGGCTTTCTGAAATATTTTTAAACTATCCGAAATCTTTGTAAAAAAATTGAATTCTTAGTAAAATCTTAAATATATCACTGCAACCTTGGTCAAATCTTGAAAATCTTTGCTAAATATTTGAAACAGTCAATCTTTTAAAGCTCTCTGAAATTTTTGTGAAATAATATATGTCTTTCTAAAATAATAGAAGTATATTTGTGAAATCTTTTAAATATATCCGATATATTAGAAAAATATTTAAAATCTTTGGAAAATCTTTACAGTTTTATGAAATCTTTGAATATCGTTACAATATATTTGAAATATTTAGTAATATTTGAGAAATTATTTAAATCTTTGTAAAATCTTTTGGAAATCATTGAGATCTTCTAAATATTTGTGAAATCTTTGGCAGTTATTTTTAAATCTTTTTTTTGTAAAATTAATGAAATGTTTGATACATGATTGAAGTCCTTGTGAATCCTTTTAAATATATCCGAAATCTTTGTAATCTTTTTGAAATCATCAAATAATTGAAATCTTTGATCAATCTTTGAAATCTATCTAAAATCCTTGTGCATTAATATAATTCGTTGTGAAATCTTTAAATTCTATCTGAAATCCTTGCAAAATATATCAAATCATTGTGAAATTTTCGAAATTTTGTAGAAATCATTGAAATCTTTGTAAAATTTGTGCGTATTCTCCAAAGAGTTTTGTGAAATATTTGAAAACTTTCTACAATCTTTGGAAAATTATTGAAACCTTCGTAATATCTAATCGAAATATTGAGAATCTTTGTAAAATCTTAGAAATCATTGAAATTTTTGTGAAAGCTTTTTAAAACCTTTCAGATCTTTGTCCAATTTTTGCGGTCTTTGTTAAATATTTGAAATATGTCTGAAATCTTTGTGGGATGCTAGAAGACTTTGTGCAATCTTGGAAATTTATCTGAAATCTTTGCGACATATTTCAAACCATTCTGAAATCTTTGGGAAATATTTGAAATGTTTCTGAAATCAATAGGAAATCGTTACAATCTTTGTTCAATCTTTTAAATATGTCTGAAATCTTTGTGAAATATTTCAAGTCTATTAGAAATCTTTGGATAATCATTGAAATATTTGTGCAATCTTTGAAATCTTTGTCACATCTTTGGCAAAAAGAATTTTTTACCTGTAGCCCTGACTCCTTCAGAAAAAAAGGCTCCACAAATTCTGGTTTACAAAGCAGGAACATGGACAGCGAATGCGCATCTATTACAATCCCTGTGATTCTCGCATAGCACGATGCAAAACGCGTCTAAAAGTTCATAACGGTGAACCATCTCTGGTTGAAATTTTATGCATTCTGCAGCCTTCTCGTGTAATCTGCAGTCACTTGTAGCTGACGATTTTTAATTCTCTAAGCTCACATTTAAAATAGAACGTGGGCTGACAACGTAAATGGGAGCGTGATACGGATAAGGCCAATTTTCACATGAGATGTTTGCCTGATGATGAGGAACGTAAAAATGGGTGCCTGGCAGGTGTGAGTGGATGCGTTCACCTGTGGCAACCTGTCAAAGGTGCGAATTTTTGGCAGTTAACTTACGTGACTCGGATAAGGTTGAATATTGGTGTATATGTAGGGGCTGAAATTAGAAATAGCACCTGCGCATTGCCAGGCACTTACCTGGATGCAAAAGTGTTGCCAGGCGGCTTCGAAGTCACTGGAAACTCAGGTGAAATTTCTTGAAATTGATTTTACAGGAAAAAGTTTGAAACAAAAGTTGGTCCACTCCCATTTTTTCAATCACCTGCTGTATCTTTAGCAATTTAGAAGAAGGTGTGCGCAAAATTAGTACACGAATAAAGTAAGTCTTGTGCAATGAATTGGCGTCAGCCACTTTCAATTAAAACAATAACTTATTCTGCTATAAATAATCATAATCAGTGTCACGTTCTCAGCTTCTGATTATCGTAGAAAGTTGTAATAAAGATGAATATGATTATAAAAATTAACAACAAAATCGCTTTACTTTAAAATACCTATTATTTATTATTGTTAAAGTTTATGTTTTGTCGTCGAGATACGTTCAATCTTTATTACCGTGACAAATGTCAAGTTTCCCAGACCCAGCGTGGATCATTGGCGTAGGCATTACAAATACTTGGTGGTCCATTTTTAATGCAGTTCTATACTCGGAGACACTATTATGCTATTTTAAAATACAAATTGTTGAGCTTC
>NC_046663.1:75333444-75337044 GCF_010883055.1 Belonocnema kinseyi
GCCAGGCACCCATTTTTACGTTCCTCATCATCAGACGAACATCACATGTGAAAATTGGCCTTATCCGTATCACGCTCCCATTTACGTTGTCAGCCCACGGTAAAGTGTAGTGCGTCGCTACGTTTACTTTTGAAAGGTTTTTCTTGATTTCTCGTTTTTAAAGTAAAAATTAACAAATTAAAGATAAAAAGTGATGTGCTGAATTCCTTGTAAAGGCAGATCACCGACCAAAGATATACGAAGAAGTTATTTAACATAAAACCACTAACTTTGATGAATATTAAATTAAGTTTTTACTAAAAACACAGTTTTCACAATTTTCACGTGAACACTTGACAGTTTGAGGCTACAAAACGCTGGTCGGCGCGAACGCGCTATTGTGCATGAAGCCCGGTGTATAGGAAGAAACTTTTCGCAGCTGTGTGCGTTAAAGCGCGTTTGCTCATGCGTTATGCCTTGTGCTTATTCTCTATCCAAAAGTGTGCTTTTCACTTATGATAATCCGAAAATCATCACAGTTCTCCGTATATGAGCATTCATGTCTATCCTGTACGATTATGGAACCCGTCAACCTAACTTCAAATGTCATACGTGATAAATTTCTAAATCATACCTCGTGACATAAGTCATAAGGTATCTTATGTACCATTTAGTGAAACTTCTTTTTACTCCTAGGTACACACTCGTGGTCATCCCATCCTTCTGAAGTTGTTACCTAATTTTTGAATGGCCCCTTCTTTATATTTGACTTGTTTATGATCTCTATACAAAAATCTCATACAAAAAAGATTATAATAATAATACTAAATATACCAATTTTCAACCAGCTTGAAAAAAGATGAGAATATTATTAAAAATCAGAAAAAAATGGAAAACGTTGAAAAAACTAACTTCTTCATTAGAAAATTAAAAATATATATTTTGGCTTCATTGGCATAAATTTGATTGCCAATTTTCATAAAAAAATAACCTAATGTAAAAAAATAGCAAAAAGTGCAGACAGCAAGAATTGAGGCCAGACCTTCGGTTTAGAAATTTAGAGCGCTACCGTTTCAACATAACCGACAGTCGAAAGACTTTTGTATTTCGATCTATAATGCTCTGTGTGCATTTTTAAACATTTTTTTAAACTCAAGAATAGCCCAAAAGCACATTTTATTTAGGGAAAATGGGACAGAATGACAACAGGGGCAAAGCGGGACGAAAATCATATCTCCTCTGCAGAGTGACGCCATCTACGGGAATTGTAGGAACTTCTTTTTAAGTCGTTCCCGAGATTTCCAATTTCAATATATTATAATTTTGTTGTCACTTTCTAAGTTATAAGACGCATGAATCGGTTTTGTGCTCGGTGTCGTGTTCGTTATCGTGCCCAGATACAATTTTAGCTGATTTTCAATTCCACGTAAGTAATGAAAATGTTTTGTTTCATTAAAATGTTTTCAGCATTACTCCGTTAATTCTTTTGCTTAGAGACGTTTTTGATTGCGAGTATTATCGCGATTTTCGGAACTGATATTGGAAAAAGTACTATGGGGGCAGAATGGACAGGGGCGAAATGGGACACCGCGCAAGACGTAGTGGAGTGCACATTGTCTTTCGCAGGTTTCGACAGTATTTATTTAGCCGTTTTTAAACGATTTTTTTATAATACATTTTATTTTTTATTTAAAAAAGCGTCTCATTTCGCTTCTCACATGGGGCAAACCGAGATGATTGTGGGCACCTATAGCGTTGAATGCGGAAAAAAGTATTTTAATATGCGACAAACAATCGAAAAGCAAAATCGTACCGTTTTGCCCCACGTTCCCCTATTTTAGAATATTAATAATTTGCGGTAATGTACCATTCCTGGGAGGAGTTTCAATCTAAATGAACTTGTAGCAGCGGTAAGACCAGCAGCACAACTTGGATTAAAATTATTAAGGAAGTATTTTATTTTCTAAATCCGTCATTATTTAAAATAAGGAATATAATATTAAGAAACACTATTCAAATGGAAGATCCCCTCTTGTGATGTAGCGTGCCCGGTAAATCTGAACAGACAAAAGGCAAATGCGGAATTTTCCGGAACTCCGTTCTCTAATTCATGTAAGGCTGTGCTTTACAAATTCACTGTTAGAAATGTTCCGAAAATTCCCACACATTTAAGATACTAGAGTAACTGAAGTTTACGAAACTAAGTCGCTAAAAACGAAATCCAGTAACTTTCATAGTAAATTTACTCAATTTTTATTAAATTTCAAAAAAGCTATCTAAGAATTTCAAATAGTTTCTTAAAATTCCTAAACGGTAAAAAATCTAAGTTATCGCAACCAAAACAAGTGTGCAGTTTGCATGCGCACTCCTTGCTTCTCGATCGCGTTCGTAGGAGTCAAAGCATGGTTGTTCAGTGGTAATTGACGGCAATGAAGTGTCAAAGGTATTGTGCCAAACTACAGAAAGAAGTATAAACAAGGAATGATCCAGGATTCAAATAGATGGTGAGTCCGATATTTATGTGAAATGTCGCCCTCCTGGCTCGATAGGTTTAAGTCTGTAACTTTTAATCGTTGTCTCAGTCATTGTTTTCATTTATTGATTTACAACGTAGATTAAGGAACGGATATTTTTCGGTTAATTAATTTTATATGAATTTGCATTGTCTATTTATCTTGAAAATATAAATTATAGTAAAACTCTACACTAGCGAAATTTTTATGTAAATAACTAGTTATATATCTATATGTTGTATACTCAATGAATCAAATATGAAAAGAAAAACGTTGCATCATAAAAGATGGGCTTTGATCATGTATTCGATATAATTAATGTACATATTATTATAACCTAAATACATGAGAAGTCGTTAATATACTAACTTCACTCATATCGTCTTACTATGTATTTTTATTCCAAGCACAAATATAGACTACATATATTATATTGTAAGTATAAACGAAATATTTTTTAACACTTTGAAATTTTTAATTACAGTAACTGAAAATAATTAGGAAAATTGAGAAATGGTTTCTGCATAAAGCTTTAGTGACTTTAATTCCTATGTATCTTTTAAAGACATTTATTGAAATTTTCTACAATAATTATTAAATTTTTTCATTTCAGACTAATTTTAAAAATTACGAAAAATTGTTAATAAATAAACCTAAATAATTTTTAATTTAACTCGGAATGTTTTGAAAATTATATGTAACTTTTTTCAATTATCATTTATATCCGCGGCTCATGAATTACTTCCATATCTTTAAAAAACTTATTTCTTCCGTGTAGAATATAGAAACAGGAAATATTGGCTTCTGCTTATATAAACATCGATTTATATTTTATTTCAACTATTTATGTATAAATGAACAAAGCTGATAAGATCAGCCACGATTAATTTAAATCTGTCAATATTTGCGAATTATTCTTTCAAAAGCGCTTAAGGGCATGTGATACTTACAGTTTCCCCGGCTTTTTTTCCACAAAAATGAAAATTTTCAAAAACTGAATTCGGAGATGCTACGAGGGTGGATTGATAAGTTTCCGGCCTGACCAAGAGATGGCGCCACTAGGCCTACCTTGAGGTGGCGTTCTATAGTACCATCCTTAGATAGCTTG
>NC_046663.1:75337144-75346491 GCF_010883055.1 Belonocnema kinseyi
GCCTTGGAGGAGATTATGTTGAGAAATAAAAAAAAAAATTCTTAAAAACGTTGTTTTTCTTGGTCAGGCCGGAAACTTATCAATCCACCCTCGTATAAAATATCATAGCGGACGTCCCCGGACTCTTTTTTGAGGGATAATAACAAAAAAATCTATTGTGCTAAATAAAAATTTTATGCATATGTATTATTTTGAGGTTACGTCGTTTTTCATCTCTGCCTTTCCGATAATCTGGAAATTATTTATGAAATAAACTTTTTTGATTGCCTGCAAAAAGGGTTAGTTCCGGGAGATTAGTTACTATGTTTATTTGCAAGTCCAAAGTTTTCGGCCAAAAATATTGTGTAGCTTGGAAGTAACACACAGGAGAATTGTAACATACATAACCTCCAAATGTACATACGTTGTTAGCAATATCAAAAAATTTTTTGGAAAAAAAACACAAATAAAGTGTGTGAGGACGTCCGTTAGCATGGTCGCTATCATGTCCCTAATTTTTAAGACAAAATATTGATTATTAAAGAAAAAAAGCCGTCGGAACCTAAAACTAGTAAAATCGACAATTTTCTAAGTATCACATGCCCTTAAGATATTTCATGAAGGATCATTGTTCCTAAAAACACATTTGACTTGCTTTGATTTATAGTTAAAAATTTAAGCAGAAACACTCAACAGTCTTAACTATAATTTCTAACTTTTTCAAAATCTTAAATATCTTTATGCAATGGAAAAAGTACAAATAAATAAATTTTATGGCATTTTTTAAATGTAAAAAACGTGTCTTTTATTCCCTAATTTTGTTAAAAAATAACAACTTATTAACAAACGTATAAATATTAAAATGTATGCGTTGATATTTTTCCATTCTAATATTTTAGCTAATTTTTCATTCTCTATACGTTAACTGCTTCAATGATAATTAATAAACAACATTAAATTTTTTACGTTTTAATCATTTGGCAATGAAATCTAATTAAATTCAAATAGATTAAATAAATTCCTTGATCGTCTGGAAAATTGCTTAACGATCGCACGATCAATGATCAGTCACTATCATTCAAAATTTGTATATACGTACGAAATCTGTTTTCACCTTAAAAACTGCAAGTTTTGAATGCAATTGGAAAACAAATATTTGCGATGTTCGTAGACACTGCACTAAAATGATTCAGTGTTAAATATATATACAGTTTTTAATTTGAAAAACTGAATTAGATTGTTTAGCGTAAAAGCTAGACTAAGTTATATTTTCTAAGCCTAATGAGAATCTTTGAGGACAACGATTTACAAAAGTGAATCATTTTGAGACTAGTTAATTTCAAATTTAATATCAAAGTTAAAAATTACTTCAAATATGAAAAGATATATTTATGATATCACCCTCTAAATCTGAATCAGTGAAATTTCACTGATTCAAATAGCCAGAAATGGGTCACTGACAATCAGTGAAAGGTTACTTATTGATTCAGTGAAGTAACCGCTTTTGAGGGTTTAGTGCATTCAATTAAAGAATCATGGTAAAAACTTAAACCTCATAAATATGATCAAATGTTTAAAAAGTCGAAAAGTTTCGATGCTTTTAAATGACAAATAGCCTCTTATATTACTTTAATTTCAAGATTGGGCTATTATGTACACACCCATTAAGTACTTCCTATATGAGTTACAGTATATTTATCCCGCAATTATTTCAGCAGACCTACAGCCCGAAAATTAACAAATTTACTTCATTAAGGAATTCTTCTTGCTACTTAAGTAAAAGTGTAACAACAATGCTTAACTGAAAAATTTAGAGGTTATGCTTCACATGATTTACTCTGGTATTACTGAACTGATTAGTGAATAAGTCCGAAATCACGGATTAATCAGTAAAATGTCTAACTACTATTTCAATTAGTGAATTTTCCACTGATTCCTATTTAGTGAGCAGGTTAAATAAAACATTAAAATCAATAATAATCAAAAAGTTTTTTTATTCTTTAGATCAGTCAGAAATAGTTGAGGCCTTGAGGGTAAAGAATAATATCTACAACAAACGATAAATTATACATTATACAATACATACCTTATGCAGTTAAAGTTGAGATTATATTCTGACTTTTGACACTATAGCTTTAATCTTCTCGATAAAGCTTCATGATTTTATGCATAAAGGACAATGTCGTTCAATAAATTTAGACGGAATATATTGAAGACAATTTTCAAAATGTCGACCACATTCTGAGGTCAAAGATTTATTAGGGATGACCAAGCTGAATCTTGTGCACGTGCCTTTCTATTGATTTTTTCGAACTTCTACACCGACGAGTTTTCCTCAGTCATCTATACTTTGCGCCCATTTTCCCATTCTGAAATCGATAAACTTCATGCTTTAGGGCTTAGGGTCGATGCATTCGAAAGGCTCGACCTTCTATTTCCTTCACATCTCCCAACTTTTCCCATTCGCCTTTCTTTCACTGTCATCCACTTTATTCACCCCTCATTATTCTTTACCCCTCTCTCTTCCAATAGCAAGCGTCCGTCACTCTTATACTGTCCAGACACACAATCTCCCATTTACCCCTCTACCACATAAACTCCAAAGTGTCTTTCCTTCTCTAGCCCCTCTATCTACGGCCTTCACTCACACCTCTCAATAATTCCTCTAACACCTTTCCACTATCTTTATCATGTCTCTTCTCCTCTATACTCTAGTCACTTTACCCTCTTTCCCATATACTACGTGGGGCGATAAGTCCTTGGACTAGAATATAGGTTGCAGCACTAACAAAAAACTCATATGATATTTCAATACTAACAATCTTTAGAAGTTTTTCCCTAAAATTTTGTGACATGTAGATTAGTTCTTAAGTTATACACTCGTATAAGTGATGAAATTTTCGTTTATCGAGACAAAATTAACGAAAAAAAGTTCTGTGTTCTAACTAAACGTCACAGAAAAAAGCTGGTGTTAAATTTGTTGCAGCTCAAATTTCATGGGGCTCCCAATGATTATTTGAGAGACTTTTCAAGTCTCAAATGTATTCCTCTGAACGTAGGTGCCCATGTGGGCATCTAGGGGAAAGTATCATTTGGAGACTGAATTTTGGCTCATGCAGAGTTGTGGAGTTCTGAACCGCGCTGTTAGCCACCTGAATACCTGCCAAAGCAACAATTCGCTTTGCGATATTAGCCTAAATAATTGTTAATAAGGAAACCAATTGAAATAATATTTACCTAATTTTGAAATTTCTTTCATATAATAGGGCGTACCAGTCACTTAGAATAAAATTATAACTTCCTAATGCAACTTCCAAAAATTAGGTTAGTCATGCCCGTCGACATTTAAACTAAAGCCGGGATGTATAGAAAAAGTCATGACCATCTACATATACAATAAGATATTTTCACTCCAATCACTACCTCACTTCACTTCGTTGAATACTGAGGTGATAACAATTGACCAAATGCATGGGAATCGGTTCATTTTTGCTCTATTTTTCTAATATCTTCGTAGAAAGTAATTTTTCTGTATAAGTGCAATTGAAAAATAGTTTTTATTTTTTAGGGATCATTTAATGCAATAATAAAATGATAATAATTTTCATTCATGCGTGCGTTAGGGATGCGCGCTGGTTGTCTACCCTTTGAAGCGCGATTCAAAATTATATTGAAAAACAATTCTTGTAATTTAAATAAATAATTATTAAAATATATACAAAAATGTATACAAATTGTGTAACTTTTGATTTCAGATCAGAAAAAAATTTATAACACATATATTTGATGAATAACAGTTTATTTTCATTGAATTTGAAAGACTAATATTTCTCAAAATCTTTGTTAATAGATACATTTTTTGAAATACCATATGATATTTCAGCAGCTTGATATATAAAAGCTAATTGCATAATATAATAGTGATAGTATTTGAATAATTCTAAAACAAAATTTCAAATTGTTCTTTTCGATTGAGACGTGACAAAACGATGCTTGAAATAAAAAAAAGAAAGCATAACTACAATGTAGTCGTGACAATTTATGTATTTATAGGTTATATAATTATATGAATTCCCAGAAAAATACATACAAAATATTAAAAAACTTATAAATAATTATTTTCAATCACTTTTCCAAGAAATTTCTTTTTAAATTAAATGTTTTGTAAAATATAATTTGGTCTTTGAAATTCACTGAAAATAAACTGTTATTAATATAATATTTGTGTTATATTTTTTTGCCTAAAATCAAAGTTACACAATTTGTGTATATCCTTGTGGATATTTTAATCATTATTTACTTAAGTTACAAGAATGGGTTTTTAATGTAATTTTGAAACGCGCGCTAAGTGCGGCCAATGAGCGGTCAGCCCTAACGCAAGCGCAGTAGCTCAGGGTGCCAACAATGGCATCATTGGTCCACAGTACAAGCCGGAAAAATAAATCACATCAGCCGGCAGGAAAAAGTTGGGATATGAAAGCCTCAATTAAGTATTATCACTTCAACCATCAGCTAACTTCACTTTGTTAAAAGCTGAGGGGGAAAAATGGATCAAATGCATGGAACAAAACTTTATTTCTGTAATATATTTGTAATTAATCATCATTATTTTATTATTTCATTAAATAGTAATTAAAAAATAAAAAATATTTTTTAACTACACTTATATAGAAAAAATTACCTTTTACGAAGATGTTAGCAAAATAGGGCAAAAATGAACTGAATCCCATATATTTGGTCCCTTATTTTCTCCTCTGCAATCTACGAAGTGATACTAGCTGTTTATTGAAGTGAAAATACCTAATAGGCTTTATATCTTATCAGTTTGAATGTTCCCGCCGCTATATTTGAAACATTGTAATGTTTCGTGAAACTCCCAATGTTTCATGAAACTTTTCATCAGGCTAAAGTTTCATGCAAATTTACATCCCTACTCATCGCGAAAAACAAATTTCTGTTTCTATTATACAATTGTATTTACCTTATCTTTCATGTATGACACTAGCTACTGCAAGATTAGATATCTAAGGTACCTTTAAACTTCCGCAGAAAATCTAGTGGAAATTTGTTCGAACGACCATGCATCAATTTCGATGCAGACGGTCACGACTTAGTTTGTACATCACGGCTTTGGTGGTTTGAATGTCATATAGTAGGTTTTGACTAACCTAACATTTGGATATTACATCACGCCAAGTACTATTTTTAGTCCAATACTATTTAGTCGCTGGTAAATGGGAGGAAATAAAAAGTTAGGTAATTATTATTATAACTTACCTGCTTATTAACATCTGTTTCACTTAAATAACGACCGACAAAATGATCTTGACAGGTGACTTACAGTTTGTAGACGACACTTCACGTTGCACTGGATGAGAAAAAACCGTGTCCAAATGATGTTTTTCCCCTAGATTCTCCGAATGAACCTGTGTGGCTCAAATTTGTTGCAACTCTATTGAACACCGATTTCGGTGTACATTGGAGGATTGGCGATTTTCTGTGATTGTTTTTTGATGGGAAAAAACACTGTTAAGATAAAAAAGGCTCGAGATATGTTACGTTGTTGACGTCCAATTGAGGTTACAACTCCATAGAATATAAAAAAATCCAACTTATTGTTTTAAATGACCGAAAAATGGAAGTGCGTGAGATAGCTAATATTCTAAAGACGTCAACAGAACGTGTGCGGTATATTTTGCATCAAAATTCAACAAACGGAAGTACGAATTGATATTGGTACCCATTGTACTCTCCAGATATGGTACCTAGCAACTTCTATTTGTTGTTGAACTTGAAAAAAATGGCTCCAAGGATGACGATTTTATTCAAACAAGGATGTCCAATGGGAGACAGATGCCTATTTCATAGGTGCTCGAATGAAGAAAGGTTTTGCCAACAAAATTTTTTTACTCCATGTCCGCAGACTTTTCACCCTATTTAGTTGCCTCAAAATTTATTTTCACCGTCTGATCCATATGATCCTTTAACTCCTGCCCCTTTATGACCTAAATCTCTTTCGCTTTTTCATATCGTTTTACCCATCGCCTCTATTATATTATCATGCATCCCCACTTCCAGCCTCAAGCACATCTCCTAGTTTTCTCCTTCGTCCTCATCAGAACTTCCCCTTTTAACCTCTTTTCCATATACCCATCTTAATAACTTCACACTTCTAGTGTGGCCTACATATCTGACTCTTTCCCCTCCGTACCCTTTCTCTGTTTGATGCCACCGCCACAACTCTCTCCACCATCCATACGAATTTCAACCCATTAAACAATAGAATGAAAAAGAATAATATTCCTTTTAGTTTCGGTTTGCTTTTTATTTATTAATGCGAAATAACATCTGCGATATAAAATTACAAATTTTGTATGACGATTAAGAAATCATTTATAAAAATATTGTGTTTATATGTTTGTGCGCATGTAGAAAAATATTGTGAATATTCGTGAAAAAGAATCAATTATTCAATAAAAATATTTATGAGTGAGATCTAATACTTATGATTATATTGAAGATTTGACTTTGGCGCGTTATTGCAAACACACGAGACCGTAGAAAGTCTTTGCCTCTTTGGTACGTACACAAAAAAAAGCTGTAGAAACTTTACTTGACTGACAAAGACAGGGTCACCAAAGGTAGATCCTGTATCTACTAGCGATCCCAGGCCAATAGGTCGGGTCTACTTATTATCGGGACCCTTATTTTCATTCGAGAGTTCACGCTAAAATTAAGAATTATGAAATAAAATAATGAATGTTTAGTTTTCGTTACTTTAATATTGTTCAATAAAATATTGAATGCAATTTTAATTTTTTATACTCACAATTCCAATTCCCTAAAAATTGTTTTGTTTAAAAATAATGCAAATTTTAGTTTTAAAATTCAGACTTCAATTTATCTAAACTATCTAAAGTATTTCTTCATCGGAGAATTATTATGATCATAAAAAAAATTATATCACACTAAGGTAATGTAAAATATTAAAAAGTAGGAAGAAATTCACGCGTCCTTGAGTTTCTAATACTTAATATTAAAAACATAATCAATTTTCAAATCCAGAAAAACAAATTTTTCAATATAAAAGTTTAAAAAATTGTTAAGTGGACTTGAATAATTTTTTAAATGATTATATCTAACAGACATACAAAAAATAAATCAATTTAATTTTTACAATCTGTTAATACCCATGCAAAGTATTTTTCCCCTTTAGTTGGGATAGCGTTTTTCAAAACTTTTCTTTTAAGAATTAAAAAAGACTTTTTTTTATAAGTTTATTTTCTAATAATTCAATTTTAAATATTTATAATTTAAAAAAATTATATTTTGAACGGTAAAAATAACGAAAAATTAATTTTTTTATTTTCGAAAAATTTGTGAAATCAATTTGAATTTATTTTAAATGTAATAAAAATGTAACAATTTAAGCTAATGCAATTTCAATTCCTTTGAATTTTAAGTAATCAATTTTTTAAATTTTTTCTATTTTTGAAATTTTATTCTGAAATAATTGTATTTACAGATTCTCAATTTGAGAAAAACTTTTAAATATTGAACGGTTTGAATTTATTTTTGACCACTCATTTTTATTATTATTAATTTTTTTTAATTATTTAGTATCCTGAGTCGAAATTTAGACCCTACTTTGAAGTTGCAGCTCCTTGTTAGAACCTGCTTTGAAGCTATTCATACGTATAGACCCAGCTTTAAACTTTTAACTCCTAGAGAATGAAACATTAGAGCCTACTTTGAGACTGTAACACCTCTCTGAAGCTGCTTTAAATCTTAAGAGCCTATATTTTTATAACTCAAGACCCTACATTGATGCTGTTTAACCTCCTCTTCAATAATAACCCTACATTGACTGAATGCATACTTAATTAACAAAAATATTTATTTCAAGATTTAACCTGATTGTCATTAATTATTTATATGTAAATTAATACTTCTTTGCAATGCTTAATCACAGAAAAATATTTTCTCTTAACTGAAAATGCTGAAAATTTATATGAGAATGATATTCATCATGTAAAATTACTCAATATTGTTCGGTTATTTTTGTTACTAAACAATAATAATTGGGAGTTTCTGAAACCATTTTTCAAGGAATATTACTATTTACGTGTCTACCACTTTATTTAGGAGGAAACAGCATTTCTTTTTATTAGAAAGTGTTAACTGTTTTAATTTTTTTATCATATTTATTGGAGATTAAGAACAGCTAAATGTATGAAAAATAATTGACTACTCAATTCGAATTTTGAGACGACGAGATAATTGGGTATAAAACCAATACTGTTATTGTTAATATAAACTTATTTTCTAATCAATATTAGATTAACTCTTGAACTCAACATTTGTATTTTTCAGTATAATTGAATTAATTATGATGCTGAACGACTTTTTTAAAAATATTTGCTTAATAAAAAGATAAAAAGATATTTTTATTGAAATCAGTAAATTTGACATTGTATTCATTTAAGTAATAAATAACACAGAATCAAATTGAATATGTAGTCTCAAGTTCTTTTAAAGCGTATAATTTAGAATACTTCTAAAAAACAGAACCGATGACTATTAAACTCTTTAAAAATCGTTTCAAATATTTAACGACACAGAAAGGTAAAAAAGAAAGTAATTATTCAATTGATTGTTTTGGATTTAAAAAGTTTTTGGACCTTGAATTATTGAACAAGTACTAATGAATTTTATCGAAGACATCCTGACGCGTTCCGTTATAGCTGAATCGGTTAGAGCGTTAGGCGTTTGGTAAACACTCAGTGCGTGCGTGCGATCTCGAGTTAGTTTCTTAGTAATTGCAGATTTTTCAGTGCACTATGCTTTAGCGTCATAATCGCAAAATTCTATTAATATGTTTGAAAAATAACTGCAAATATCCTTGATATTTATATCTCAGATATTATTTTATTTTTCCTTATTAATAACAAAACTTATTTTTATTCATCCATATTGGTGTGAGATTATAGAGAACCTGCTTTCAGCCACAAGTCCTACCGTAGTAGTTTCAACTTTAAAAGATAGTCTAATTTATCTTAAATACAGATCCTACTTTGACGCTAAACATGGAAAAACGGCCGATTTCGGACACTTTTAGCATCAAAGTAGGGTCTAAAGTACATTGAAATCGCTGCATATTTAGAACCTACATTACAGCTTCCTGCCACTACTAAGGCAGGAGTGGCGGCTTTAAAGTAGGACTTAAATTTCGACTCGGTATTATTAATATCGAAAATATTTATTTGTGATCAATTACACAGGCCGACAAAATTTGACAAAGGTCCGGAACCAGAGACCAGACCTAGTATACCCGAAGGTTTTTGCTGCGCTGAATCCGAATCCGACCT
>NC_046663.1:75346591-75349222 GCF_010883055.1 Belonocnema kinseyi
AAATTTTACACCAATCTAATACCTTCTCTGATGAGAATGTAAAAATACAAAACTAACATAAAAAAATCTGCGCGCTTCGCGGGCAAATTCTCATCAGGCGCTGCGAGCGCGGCTCGCAAGTTTGAGCGCGCCTAGGGCGGGCGACGGTTTAATCTCGCGCTTGGCGTTCGGATATTTATTCTTTACATTTGAAATGCTTGAATAAAACTTTATCAAAAAGGTCTCATTTAGATGGCAGTATTTGTATTCGTCTTCATATTCTAAATTGTCTACTTAATTAAGTATGGTCAAAGATTAAGTTTCTCAAAGCTCTGTTGGTTTTGAGGCACACATTCTCATCGTGACACTCGAGCTGCGCACTCGATTACCTACAGACATTTCTGAACAGGTTTTCTCGAACCTTTTTTTTCTCGTAACTTACGTCGTTTTTCCACACATTAAAAAAAATTTTTTTTTAATTTTCAATCTTATTGTTCACGTATAAAAAAAGGTATGCGTCCTATTAAGAAGTGACGCTTAATGAAATTGTAGATCTTTTTTGGTATAACAATTGTTGTTAATGCCTTTTTTTCGTATCCTACATACTTTGACCAGAAAATGGAAGTTTTTATTTTTTATTATTTTTCGTGCAATCAAATTTTAAATTTTCGATTTTCCAAGAAAATCCAAAAATTTGTTATAAAAATCTTGTAGGGCTTTCAAAAAGCAATTTTTTTCTTCTCCAGACTTTTTTTCATATCGTGCGTTTTTTGGCCTGAAATTTTGATTTTCGGTTGATTTAAAATTTTTTTGAAAATGCTATAACTCTTAGAACTTTTATTTTAACGAAAAAAGTCATTGCGAAAAATTGTTTGTTCTTTTTAAAACTATGAATATTCGTACATACAATTATCAAATTCAGAAAAAAGTGGTCTCAAGAATGTTCAAAGTGCGCTCATTTTCGGATTCAGGGGGTCTCGAAACGTGGAGACGCGTGCAAAATAATGAGGAAAAAAAAATTATTTCACTTTAGATGATAAATTTACGTCGGAAATTGAACGAAAATCACTAGTATCAATAACACAAATTTATATCAAAAAGACCTTTTTTCTCACTGACGGCACAAACGGTAATAAATACCCCACAGTTTTACAAGATCTTCTTTGAGCGGGTGCTCAACGTATACTGATGTTTGCCGCTTTATGCTAACCCACTTTACCTTTAGTCAGTGATGTCAATTACTGGTTAAAATCGACACGTGGTCCATTTTCTCGAATTTAGTACGTATAATTCGAGCTCAAACATTTGTTGGGGTATTTTTTACCCATAGTGCCAGTTAAGGGTTAAACTAAGCTCAAACGTGAGACCTAATTTTATTATAATAATGGAAAATTATAATCGTATTCCATAAAGTATGAAGGGGGAAGTATAAAGTACGCGGAAAAAATCAGTTGTTGAAACTTTACTTGAGTGTAAAATTTTAGAATGATACAATTTTTTTAAATCTTCGTTTTACGTTCAAAACGTTCCTTTTGATAAAAAAGACAGTCCGCAGATAGTTATAGACAGAAAAAACTGGGCTTTCCATTAGAATCCATTTTTGGTCCCAAATGAACTGCAACAAAAATGAACCCCCCTTGATGAAAAGGAACCCAAAACGATGAATATAAGCTCTAAATGATACCTTAGTTGGTGTTATAAAGGATCCCAACTGAAATTTAGTCTATTTATAAAGAACCTATTTTTCGCTTTGCGGACTTCATTTTGTTTCATTTTTAACATAATTTTTACGTTAAAGCACCCATGTAAGCTGAGTCTGATGGACATAACTTAACAAAGATAATTAAATTACAAAAATATTGCTGCAATTAAAATAGGTATAAAGCCTTGATTAATATAATTTTCAGGTTATGTAGCAAAATTGTCAACATGAAGGGATATTCATATGCAAGAAACTTTGCGCCTCAAGTGATCGGTTGATAACTGTAAGTCGATCTCTAACTTACCAGACCTACTTTGCAAACGTTGGTTTGTGAATGCGCCTCCATTTTCTTTTCAAAACCGCTCTTAAGGAACCCTTTTGGCTCTCTACACTTCTAAAGGTATCTATTGGAGCTCAAGTTATAAATGATACCAAAAGTTTTATTTTAGCCGCAACTTTCCTGAACCTTTAGTTTTTTCTGTGTGTGAATCTCGAAATATCTTTTAATTATTTCAAGAGTCATGGAATAAATCAAGTGCTATTTGGACTCTTTTGAGGATTGTCTTAATGATTGTAATAAAGCTTACATACAAAATTTTTAGAAATATGTAGCCTATCCTAATATCTTAGACTAGGGGTCTCCACAATTCATAGATGCAGCGTGACCCAGGATCGCTCGGCCTTTTTCAAGTTCTACCAATTTTTTTCGGCGGGAAACTGAGAGGAAATTTATGACCCCTTCGAAAAAAATCTCAATTGGAAAGGCTCGGAGAACCCTTATTTCTGATACAACTTGAAGGATCTTCCAATACAAAGTATTTTATTTAAAGTATCTAAACTAAGCAATTGCCGATAACACAGGCCAACAATTCTCAGAACCAGAGACCAGACCTACTATACCCGAAGGTTTTTGCTGCGCTGAATCCGAATCTGACCTCAGAAAAATTCCA
>NC_046663.1:75349322-75350578 GCF_010883055.1 Belonocnema kinseyi
AAATTAATCTATTAGATTGCCCTTTGGCACACTCGTTTAGTGTCCTAAACTAAAGGTCAAGTTCGTTAGCCAGCCATTTTGGATAAAAATTCAAAAAGTGGATACATTTTGAATATTTTTGAGATCACTTATTTAAAAAATCCAAAATTCTCTGTACGGTTATTTATAGTATTCAAAAATTTGAACAATTTATCCTGATGACTTTTTTGAAAAATCAAAAATTATCAGAGTTAGAGCATTTTCAAAATCCAAGAAAAAAACAAATTAAAATGAACATTTTAAGCCAAACAACGCATGATACGAAAAAAAAGTCAAGACAAAAAAACGTTACTTTTTAAAAGCCCTACAAGATTACGATAACAATTTTTTTAATTTGGTCGAAAAGTTAAAAACTCCAAATTTGATCGTTCCAAAAATTTTTGAAACCACATTTTTTCAAGATTTGAAAATTCTATGTACGGTTGTTCATAGCACTCAGAAACTCAAATAATTTATCCCCATGACTTTTTTCTATAAAAAGGAAATTATCAGAGTTAGAGCATTTTCAAAATACAAAAAAACAAACTCGAATGAACATTTTAAGCCAAACAATGCATGATATGAAAAAAAGCCTAAAGAAAAAAATTTTGCCTTTTGAAATCCCTACAGGACTATGATAACAACTTTTTTAATTTGGTCGAAAAGTTGAATAATCCAAATTTGATCGTACCAAAAATAATGAAAAACTCAAACATTCCATTTTTTGGTCAAACTATGCAAGATACTAAAAAAATAGAAAATCTCAAATTGCGCGCCTTGGGAAGAACTACAAATTTATAATGAATCACTTTTCGATATAAGCTACGAAAAAAAATGAGACAAAAATTGTTCATCCAAAAAAGAGCTATAATTTTTGATGGGACACGTAGTTTTTGCTTTAGTCGTAAAAAATGTCATACAAAATAAAAATATTAAATTTTTTTGAAAAAACGGCACACGGTACGAACATAAATTAGCAGACAAAAGTTGTTCGCCTAAAAAGATCTATAAATTTATTACTAATAATTTTTTGATGGTACGAGTAGATATTCTTTAATCGTAAAACATAAGATTAAAAATGCAAAAATGAACTTTTTGGAAAAAGCACAGAAAAGACGAAAGAGGACATAGGCTCCTATATACAGTCTGTCAAGTTAAAGCGTAGGTGGCTTTACTCGCAGTCGGTAAGGTGTATCGACATGATTTTGGTGTCAAAATATTAAGAAGAGCTCCCTCTT
>NC_046663.1:75350678-75376106 GCF_010883055.1 Belonocnema kinseyi
AGAGGGAGCTCTTCTTAATATTTTGACACCAAAATCATGTCGATACACCTTACCGACTGCGAGTAAAGCCACCCACGCTTTAACTTGACAGACTGTAGGACCCTGAACAGGTTCCTGTATTAGAACCTATGCAGATGCGCAGTAGTTTTTATTCAATCGTAAAAAACAACATTGAAAATAAAAAATTATAAAAACAAGGAAATAAGAATTAGTATGATTCAATTTTTATGCATATTATGAATTGTAATGATATACATTTATTGAAATGATGCATGTTTCAGAGCAGTTTAGAATACAATTTAAAGCAAAATAAGAAACAAATGCAAAAATAATCATGATAAATGAAATTTGCTTTTTATTTTGCAATTTTTTAATAAGTAATCCCAGACAGAGTTACATAAAAATGTATTATAATTGATACAAAAGTGTTATGTATAATGTAGAAAAGTTTACATGTTGGATAAAATCGAGTGCGAAGCACGAGATACATGATGAGAATGTGTCCATTAAAGCCAAAAGAGCTTTAACAAAAGAGAGTTCAAAGTTACAAAATTACAGTTGTTGGTCCGTTCACCTTTGATTTTAAAAGGACTGTGCCCGAATGTGGAAGAAATGCAAAGACCAAGTGCGGAGTGCGATTGCCATCAGTCGCATACCGTAGAAGCGCTCAAACTCTCTTTTAACGAAAGAGAATTCACAATTACAAAATTACATTGGTGGATGTTTTGAGTCTTAATTTTAAACTGTTTGCGCAAGAATGTGCGAAAATATAAAGACCGAGCGCGCAGCGCGAGGTAAATATATAATCTAGCGCGAAGCGCGAGACAAATACAACATCGAGCGCGAAGCGCGAGAACCAAGAGTTGTGCGCCCTAGGCGCGCTCAAACTTGCGAGCGAAGCGAGCCGCGCACACAGCGCGCGACGAGAATGTGCCGGCATAGCAGGCAGATTTTTTAAAACTATTTTTGTGCATATTCAATCCCGACTGCGCGGGACATGTTTGAACACGTGGGGTTGAAAATTTAACTTATTCACAAGAAATGCGTTATTATGTTGATATTTCATCTTTCCGAGTTTTTAATTCGGAAGTTTTCTAAAACACTTTAGCATGAAAATTTAACTATTTGTTTAAAAACACAGCTATTTATTCCTAAAGTTTAATCCTCAATTCGAATAGAAAAATCGCTTGTTTGAATTGAAAATTCATCCTTTTTCGTTAAAAATGAAATCGTGTTTTATTGAAATTTAAATTTTGTGTTTAAAAATTCTACTATTTGGTTGAAAGTTCATGTTTTTAGGTTTTGTTCAAAACTCAACCTGTTGCTTTACAAATTTATCTTTTATGGTGGAAAATTCCTCTTTTTAGTTTGAGATTAAAGATTAATATTTTGGTCTTTGAATAATAATGTTCCAGGAAAATAAAGAAGTTTTCAAGGAAAAGGCAGGAAATTTCGAAAACGAATTTTTTCAGCCTCCCTATTATTAATAGTAAAATAATATTTTCGCTTGAAATTCTCATCATTGTGAAATCTCGCATATTTCATATGAGTACTTTATACTTCAGTTCATGGGGGAATTTGTTGATACTAGAACTTATTATGTACTAACACAATAACAGTCGCCACTTATGTTTTCATGGAATTTCCCTTGAGTCTTATGTTTATTGAAAAATTCTATGCAAGTGTAAGCGGATCTAATTCTTCTGGGATATGAGAAGGTTTCAAAATATGAACGACAGTGAACATTATACTATTCTAATTGACCAAATTCAATCAGGTTCACACTATTATTAATTACAATAAAGAATAACCTAATTTCCCTTTCTTTACTCACAATTACTAAAGGGACTGATGTATCAAGCATCAATTGTATCAGTGTAAAGCAAAAATTAATTTTTTTGTTAAATAGAGTTTAAATGGTAAAATGGTTAGAAATAAAATAAAAATTAAGCTATACTGATAAATATCGATCAAATTTAAAACAAGAACACGTGAAAATACGTTTATTCCAAATAAAAAGAAAACCTGAATATAAAGAAAGAAAAAAACGGGAATTTCGATCTTTTTAAGGTTTTGCATCCAAGGGCTAAAATTCTCAGAAAGATTGAAAAATATAGCATAAATTTAAATTTGAATTTTGACTTGCTTTAATCTTAATTTCATCATTTAAAAAAAGTTAGCGAAAAAAATACATACGGCACAATAACCAATGATCAAGTTAGAGTGATTTGGCTGATAAATTGTTGATATTTTAGTAAAAAGCAATCCATTAGTTTCAGTTATAAGCATCTTAAACGTAAATATAAATACTCAAATGAGAAAAATAGGAATAATTTAATCTTTGAAATTTACAATAGAAACTGACTGCTGCATTCACACAAAAGGCTAAAATTGATTATACAATTTAGTTAGATGTCTACGTTATTTGGAATAAGCGATTGTACAGACAGATTATAATCAAGCTGCCCAATCAAGAATAACTGCATGCAAATTAGCCAAGTGTCCAGTGGTCCCCTGTGTGAAATCGAAACCTTAACCAAGGGAGAGAGACTTGATGAAGTAGACGATCAATTCGTAGTTAATGGAAAACTCCCCTTTATCATCTCTAAATGTAGGAAATGGCCTAGCAATGTTAGTAAACTTTCCTAATTTAATTTAATCGTAAAACGTATATCCTAAATTAACTTTCATATGTAATTGATTATTGAAGCTCAATACTTATCATTCATATAAATAATTTAAAAGTTTTGAGTGAAAAGGTACGAAAAGGTCTACAAGGTTAGACTGCATTTTCAATATAGAAATATTTCCTATCATATAAAAGGGTTGCGATATAATCTCGAAGTCTGAAGCCACATTATCTCTTCACCTATTGGTTGGATTTAAACGCGCCGCCTATTCTTTAGAATCGAGACCAGAATCTATATCAACGGAATCTTTTATTAAGCCAACGCATGCGCACCGAAATGCGATCTAGAATCATTTTTAGGTTAAGAACAGAGCTGCGTATTGGGTGCTTTCATGTTTCTACAAGCAAGCAACCTGTATGAAAAAATCCCATAAGAGTGAAAGAGATGGACCATTCTTGTTTCTCTCACTTTTATAGGTCTTCTGCATGCAGGCTGCCTGCTTGCAGAGGCATGGAAGCACCCTTATGAAGCCAAGGCATTTCCACCGAAGTGTGCTTCCCGAGTGATCAGTTTGGCGGCGGTAAATGCTAGGGATACAAGTCGAGTCTGGAGTTTGATTGTCCAATTTTGACTTGCCTTTCATTCAAAGCTAGCTCTACGAGTCTATAAGGCGTCAATGCATGTTCTAGGGATCTGTTTACATTATGGATGTAAACATTCCTAGCGATCGTACCGAATTCGAGTGGAGCTCATATTTGTTTTTTAGAACATTTATTTAATCTTCAAACATTGTAATTATTTAAACAATTTTCATAAATGGATATTTTTTTAAAAATACGTTTAATTTATTATGTTGCTTTGTAACTTTACAAGAAATATTAATTATTCACACAATTTTAATTTAAAAATTTAGACTAAGAATTTCTATCCAATGAATCTTTTCAAAGTTCCTTGGTAAATCGACAAGAACTAATTATTATTGTAACCGTTTTTATTAAAAAATTAAGAATTTGCCCTTTTTTTATGTGTAAGTTTGTTTACAATGTTAACTAAGAATGTCTACCCGATGACTATTTTCTATCTTGCTATGTACATTTACATAAGCTTTTAATTATTTAAACAATTTTAATTAAAAAACTAAAATTGACCTTTTTTATAAGAGCCAATTTGTTTGCAGAGTCCAACTAAGAGTGTTTATCCGATGACTCTTTTCTATATTGTTTTGTAAATTTACAAGAACTGTTAATTATGTAACAAATTTTAATTAAAAAAATATACGTTTCCCCTTTTTTCTACAAGTCAATTTTTTACGGATTCAAGTAAGAATGTCTATACGACAACTCTTTTTTATGTTGCTTCGCAATTTTACAAGATGTATTAATTGCTTAAACAATTTTAATTAAAAAATTAAAATTGCCCTTTTCTTAAGAGTCAATATATTTACGGAGTCAACCAAGAATGTCTATCCGATGACTGCTTTCTATTTTGCTTTGCAAATTTACAAGAACTATTAATTATTCACAGAATTTCAATTTAAAAACTATGAGTTTAACCGTTTTGATAGTCAATTTTTTGACGGAGTCGACTAAGAATGCCTATACAATGACTCTTTTTTATGTTGCTTTTTACATTTACAAGAACTATTAATTATCTAAACAATTTTAATTGAAAAATCAAAAATTTGGCCTTTATCCTATGAGTCAATTTGTTTTCGAAATCAACTTAGAATGTCCATCCGATGACTCTTTTCTATGTTGCTTTGTAAATTTACAAAAACTATTATTTATTTAAAGAATTTCAATTTAAAAATAAGAGTTTGACATTTTTTCTACGAATTAATTTGTTTACGAAGTCAAGTGAGAATGTCTATCGGATGACTGTTTTCTATGTTGCTTTGCAAATTTACAAGATGTATTAATTATTTAAACAACTTTAATTAAAAAATTGAAAGTGCCCTTTTTTTAAGAGTCAATCTGTTTGCCGACTCAACTAAGAATGTCTAGCTGATAACTTTTTTCTATATTGCTTTGCAAAGTTACAACTATTAATTATTTAAAGAATTTCAATTGCAAAATTAAGAGTTTAACCCTTTTTCTACGATTGAATTTGTTTACGGAGTGAACTAAAAATGTCTATCAGATGACTCTTTTCTATATTGCTTTTCAAATTTACAAGAACTATGAATTATTTAAACAATTTTAATTTAAAAATTAAGAGTTTGGCCTATATCCTACGGGTCAATTTGTTTTCTAAATCAACTAGAAAGGTCCATTCGATGACTCCTTTTAATATTGCTTTGTAAATTTACAAAAACTATTAATTATTTAAACAATTTCAATTACAAAATTAAGAGTTTGGTTTTTTTTCTAAGAGTAGACTCTATTTTTTAACATAATTAACTAAGAATATTTTTTCAATGATTTTTTCTCTTTGATGCTTTAAAAATTTACAATTATTAATTATTTAAAAAATTTTATCAACAAATTTATAGTTTGGCTATTTTTGAAGTGAGGCGCATAATTTGTTTACGGAATGAACTAAGAATGTCTTTCGATGATCATTTCCCACCATTACTTGTAAAATTATAATAATTATTATTCATTTAAACAAAATTCATAAATATATTGAGAGTAAGGGTATTTTTCAATCAATAAACACAATTTGTTTTCGAATTTAACTACGATTATTTTTGGGATGAATCTTTCCTAAGTTCTTTGGTAAATTTGCAAGAATTATTATTTATTTAAAGAACTTTCATAAATAAATTCAGAATTTGGATATTTAAAAAAGGAAATGGTATGTTTTTTTACAAATTCAACTAAGAACATCTTTCCGATTAATTATAATAATCAAATTTTCATGATTTATTATTTAAACTACTTTAATGAGCAAATTAAGAGTTTGGGCATTTTTTGAAGAATGGGCTTAATTTGTTTACGGAATCAACAAAGAATGTATTTCCAATCACTTTTTACTGCAGCACTTTTTATTGTCGGGGCCCTGCGCGTTCTGTTGTTTTGAACCGCACTTACCACAACTTTGTTTGGCGTTATCATTGTTGTTTCCACGAGAGGCTAGGGAAAGGGGTTCGTCCATCCTTGTAGAGCCCCGCATGCAAGGATAAGGCTGCTTACTCTGAGAGGTCGCCCGGTATCCCAGAGTCACCGTTCTAGACACCTTACCCAGGTGCCATTCAGCTTTCGGCACGGTTTTCACACCTCCGCTTGGGGGTTAATTCCTTCGGGACCACCCCTGGACAATTGTCCGCGACTGCCTATTTATTTTTGTAACCATATTCAGCAGAAACCCTTGGTACGCGGACCCTCTATCCGCAACCCGAGGACGCGTTCGGTGGCTTTGTCATAGGCCCTTCGGTTTGAATCTGGAGGAATATATATATATATATTTTTTTGAAAATGCATTAATATATTTGAGGATATTTGAAATACTGTAAAAATTTTGCATGAAAAAATGTAACATTTGAATTTTCCATTATCTTGTATGCTGTCAAAATTTAAGTGTTAGATTTATCAAAAAAATTTAAGAAGTTGTTATGATAATCTTCTAGAGCATTTAGAAATGGTCTCAAACATATTCAAAATGCGCTCACTTTTTAAGTTTTCATCTAAAATGGCTGGCGAACGAACTTGACCATTAGTTTAGAACACTAAAAGAGTGTACCAGAGGCCAATCTGATAGAAATTTGTTTTCAAAAGTTATCGTGCTGACGGACAGATAGGCATAAATACATACAGATAGAGGGACAGACAAACACATTTGTAAAAACCGATTTTTCGGATTCAGGGGTTCTTAAAACGTAGACATTTGACAAAAACTGGAGGGGGGGGGGCGGGTTGTCAAAATTTATACATATCTAATACCTTCTCTGATGAGAATGTAAAAAAAACCATTAACAAAAATTTTGTTGCTTTACTTTCAGCGAAAAAATGTGATCTATTTATTTTTTCTTAGCTTGTGTCGTGTGTTGAAAAATTTAATTTCTGCATTTTCAATGTTTTTTTTTATAAATAAAACAAAAACTGGGTGTCCTATAAAAAAGTGACTAATAGTAAATTTGTAGATATGTTTTAGGTGCACAATGTTTTTCTTGACATTTTTTTTCTTATCTTGCATAGTTTGACCGCAAAATTCAATTTTTGAGTTTTGATTAGTTTTTGTGCGATCAAAATTGGAATTTTCAATTTTTCGAAAAAATTCAAACAGTTGATATAATAATCTTGTAAGACTATCAAAAAGTAACATTTTTCTTTGCAAGTACTATGAACAAGTGTACAGATAATTTGTGAATCATCAAAAAATGTGTACTCAAAAACGTTCAAAATGGGCCCACTTTAGTATTTTTATCCAAAATGTCTGACTAACAAATTTGACATTTAGCTTAGGATACTAAAACAGTGTACCAAAGCCCAATCTAATAGATTAACTTTTTTCAAAAGTTATCGTGCTCATAGACACACATAAAGGTAGAAATAACGACATATACACACACAGACAGACCGAGTCGTAAAAAAACTGTTTTTCGGATTCAGGGGGTCTTCTGATGAGAATGCAAAAATGATTTATTTGTCATGAATAATTTTTAGATACTTCTGTTTTTAGTTTCAAACGTGAAAAAATAGCATCAAAAATATAAAAAGTTAAATTTTTTGAAACCCCACACATGAGACGAAAAAGAAATTAAAAGACAAAAGTTGTGATAAGAACGTGCCCACGCAGCGGGCAGATTCTTTTTACTGTTAATTATATTTTTTACGATTAAAGCCAAAATTACGCATCTAATTAAAAAAAGTTTGATAACAAAATCGTGGATCTTTATCAATTGCACAATTTTTGTGTACTCATCTTTTACCGCATTTTGCATGGTTTGGCCGAAAAATGTAATTTTTCGATTTTTCATTATTTCGTATTCTGTCAAAATCTGAATTTTGGATTTGTCAAGAGAATTCAAAAAGTTGTTATGATAATCTTGTAGGACGTTCAAAAAGCAACATTTTTCTTCTCATTGCTTTTTTCATATCGTGCGATATTTGACTAAAAATGATCATTTTCGTGTGTTTTTTTGGAATTTTGTAAATGCTATAACTCTGGTAATTTTTTATTTTTCGAAAAAAGTTATAAGGATAAATTGTTTGACTTTTCGAATACTATGAATAACTCTACAGAGAATTTTTAAATTAAAAAAAATGGTCTCAAAAGTATTTAAAATGTGCCCACTCTAATAGATTGATTTTTTCAAAAGTTATCTCGTTCACAGACATACATACATACAGACAGGCATACAAACAGATATACAGACAGACATAAA
The DNA here is from genome assembly GCF_010883055.1 of Belonocnema kinseyi. Taxonomy (NCBI): domain Eukaryota; kingdom Metazoa; phylum Arthropoda; class Insecta; order Hymenoptera; family Cynipidae; genus Belonocnema; species Belonocnema kinseyi. The sequence continues at coordinate 75,358,635 of NC_046663.1, forward strand.
GCCATACAGACATACAGACATAAATACAGACAGACATAAAGACACACGTGCGCACGGACGTACAAACAGACATACATAAAGACATATATACAGGAAAGCAGACATAAAGACAGATATACGGATTGACATACATGCAGGCATACAGTTATACGTACATACAGATAGATAGACATACAGGCAGACGAAAATGTAAAAAAAATGTTTTTTTTTGGATTGAGTCCTATGCACACCTTTTTTAAAAAGTTGAATATATCGAACCTGAAATTTCTTCAGCTTGAATCAAAGTAAAAGGCTGTTATTTAGAAAAAAAATGTAATGATGTTTTAAGCGTTCAAAATATTGTCAATTTTACGTTTTTTTAGCGATTTTGACGACTTTCTGAAACTAAGCTTTTAGACGCAAAAAATGATGGTGTTATTACGGCAAAACGATATTTTTGTAAGAATTTGCTGTTGGTATCCCGTTTTTTTAGCCAACAGGTAATAAAGTGCTCAGGTAAGAATTCTTTAGACTTATCGTTGGGGGCGGGGGATACATTTTTGAATGCAGATTATATTTGGTACATATTAAAAATTATATACAATATAAATTTAGATTTTATATTGCAAATTAGATTTGTTTCATATATATTGTATATAATTTTTAATAAAAAGAAAATGAAATTTGTAATATAAAATCTGTAATATAAGTCTAAAGAATTCTTGCCTCAGCACTTTATTACCTGTTCGCTAAAAAAACGGCATACCATCAATAAGTATCCCCCAACACATTAACCTCGAACCCAATATGGAGGGGGGTTGTACATAAAATGAGTTCATCAGCGAAGTCCTAGAAAAATATCGTTCGGCTGTGATAACACCATCATTTTTTGCGTCTAAAAGTTTAGTTTTAGCAAGTCGTCAAAATCGCTCAAATAACGTAAAATTGACAATATTTGAACGCTTGAAACATCTTTAAACATTTTTTTTTCAAAAATCAAAACAACACCTTTTTCTGTGGTTCAAGCTGAAGAAAAGTCAGGTTCGACATATTCCACTTTTTTCGAAATGCGTGCATAGGACTCAATCCAAAAATCATGTTTTTTGGCCATTTTCAAAAAATTCTAAATTGAGCGAAAAAATTTTTTTTAATTTATAATTTTTCATTATTAGTCAGCAGCAAAAAATTTACACAGAAAAAAATCGCAATAATTTTCGAAGCAATAGGGACTTTTTTGGCATTTTGAATTTTCAAATCAAAAAAGAGAACAGAAAATATTAACCAATTTCAATAATTTTTTTTTTACTTTTTTCGAATGTCTACCCACAATTTTTTGTTGCTCAGCTCAAAAGATTCGACTAATTTAATCATTTTCACTCCGTCCTATTGTATAGACTTACTTGGGCCAAAATTGTGGGAATTTGGCCGTAGTTCTACTTTACGGCACGTTGTAAGACTCACAGGAAACGAGGTATTTTACAAAAACACAGCTCTTCAGTTTTTACAAAAAAATGTACACAAAAATTGAATTAAAAGACTTATTTTTTGTGTATGTAGATTTTCGCATACTTTATTTCAGCCTCAGGCATTATTGACGTAAATTCAGCCTGGGACAATTTAGTTCGAAAAAAATGAACTCCACTTTTTTTCCTTAAACACAGGCAAAAATGGTAAACTTTGAGGAGTCATAACTTATAATTTATTGCAGGTAGGACATTGTTTTTCTTCAATTAGAGCAAATTGAGTCTACTTCAAGTTACCTGTAAAATAATTTTCCCTAGAGAATTCAGGTACAAAGTTATACAGTGTTTTCTTTTAACTAGTGATTTTCCGTTGAAAATTAATTTATAATTTTGTCCTCTTCCTTTTTCTTGTCAGAGACTGTGCTTTGCATTGCAATGGGACCGATCCACCCACTCAAAAGTAATTTTTGCAACTATTGAAAAAAACCTAGTGGGGCAACTTTTATATGTCAAAATGACCCCTTAAAAAGCTTATTCCTTAAAAACATTAATGTACATATTTTGTTAGGAAGTCAAACTACCTGATGCCTAGACTATTATGATCTCGACTGTAAATATGTATGTGGACGAGTCATGGGTCACCTGAAGTTTCGGTTGGAATAGACGGATTTTTTCGGTACTGACAGTAGGACCTGAAGAAAGGCTATTGTATAGAGATTTTTGCATTTTTAGGGTACATTTAAATACTCCTCTAATTTAAATATAATTCTGGATTTATAGTGTAAACAAACTTTACAGTTGTGTTGCACATGCAGTATTTTTAGACATATTATTTTCTTTGTACGTAGAGACATACATGAATTGCATTTCTTTCATTTTCTATTGCATTTCTTTCTCCAATATTTAAATCTTGTTCGATATAATAATTTTCCGAATTTAATTTGGTCGACTTCAAATTTTTAGAAAGCGATGCGCTTTAAAATTTCTGCCAATAAAAATACACTACAAAAAAAATTTGTTCAGTGTAGGAAAATGCAATATGGAAAAACATAAGAATGAGTATGCGTGTTGGATTTGAGTTTTGAAATTTTTATTTCTCTAGCTATATTTGACAAATCTTTGAAATACTTCAGAAGTTTTTTTACTAATCAAAATACGTCAGAACGAAATGTAAGACGAGAGAATAAAAAAATAAAAAATGAGCATGTTTAAATTCGCTGTTCATCTATATTTCAGTCCCTCAACAGCAATTTACATACACGAAAATTTCAACTTTCTAGAAATAAGAATTTTTCAAAAAACTTTTTTCTATTTTGTTGTTTCTGTTTCAATAATTGTGTTTTTGATCCATTATTTATAAAATTATTTGTTCAAATAAATATAATTATGATAAAAATTATACTGTATCAACTTTCTTGGAAAGAAATGGATGTCATTTTTTTATAAATCTTTTTTCATCAACTTAGAAAGAGTTCCCCGTTCCTACACAAATATATTTTGCATACGCAACGTAACTGATAATATTTCACCTATACAAAATATTTTCTACACAGATCATTGGAACTGAAGCTTCTAATGTATCCCCTAAAAAGGGTTTGCACTTTTCTTGCACCTTCTTGCCTATTCCTTTACACACACCCCACACACTTACTTGGTGGTACAGTTTAAGGTGAGTTCCGAACCACCTATGGCAACAGCTTTAAATACACAGAGAAAAAACCTTTTTCTCTAGAGGTGCCACCAGTCCCACGACGCTAGGCTAGTGTTCACCGCATGGGCCGCCGAAGCTCTTTCCAGAGTGCGAGGCAGGAATCGAACCCGCAAACTGACGGAGAAGGTCCAAAGCCTACACTTTAGCTGCCCCGACCATCGTCCCACTTTAAACAGATTATTTCCTACGCTAAATTTAAGACTGTTATATTTTTCTTACAAATAATATTTTCTTAAAAGAATTTAATATCGTTATATTTTAATCTGAAAAGGTAATCTAAATATTGTACACGACAATATTCTTTCTAATTTTTTTCTTACACAAAATATTTTCTGCACAGAATATATCTTACACAGAATTAAATATTATTATTTTATTCTATTTGACATCCTCGATGCTCCTCAATAATAGGAAAATTATTGCAATTAACTAATTTTCATATAGAGTAAAATTATTTGCAGGCGTTTTATTATAATATAATTCAAAAAATTGTATAAACAAATTAATGTTTGAAAGTTTCTTTTTTATAATTTTTAATAACTTTACGAGTCTTTCAGTTATATTGTAAGAAGTATGGGTAAAGAAAATATCATTATAGAAACATATTTCTCGTAAGATTATTCTTGTTAATATTCTAAATAAATTCAATAAACAAATACATTATTCAGGCATTTGTCGACGGAATAATTAGTTGTTTTTTCAGTCGATTTATTTTAAATCTTGATCATATTTTCTGCAAGATTTATAATGTGTTCATAAATTTTTTAACTTTTCTTTCAAACAAATTTAATAAAAAAATGTAAAAAAAGAAACTTAAAAAAATACGCGCACGGCAATTTCCTGGCAATTTTTATCCTCTTTTTTCAAACTTTTTTTACGGGCAAATCTGTCAAGATCTGTGGGCTGTACATATGGTCCATGGCTGTACGTTATTTTTAATCAAAAAAGTAATTTTTTCTCCCACTGTGTGACGGTACCGCGAAAATAAGACCAAATTCAACATTGTCAATTCTGCACGAAATATAAACCATATAGTACTTTTTCTATTTTCTTCTATAAATATTAGAAATTTATTGTTAAAAACAGTATTTTTTATAATCATGAATTGTTTAAGCGAATGAGATTTTGTTAAATAATAAAACTGATAATTATTATGTCCGCAAAAATTGTCGATTAAAAAAATTCAGTTGCATTTTGCGTAAAAGTTCTGAAGAGAAAAAAATTCTGAAATTTAAGGGGGAGAGGTAGGGGGTGATGGTTTGCACTTTCAAAAAATCGATTTTTGTTTTGTTTGTTTTTTCTTATTGTTAAAGATTTCAAGAATATACTCCCAAAATTTTAATTCGGTCTGAGTAAAACTCTCCAAGTTATTGTCTAGTTAGTTTCATGTCCTCTAGCACTACAGCACTGACAGCTGCGGGCTTCTAAAATTTTAAACACGTTTTTCTTAATACTACTTTTACAAAGTCCGTGTTCACTGCCATTTCAAAACTACTTTACCGATTTAATTCTAACTTGGTACACATTTTCTACATATAAAATACCTCCCGCCAACGTTTAGTTAAAATTGTTTTTTACTTTAAGGGTGTTCTCCTCCCCCAAAATGGTGGAATTTTTCGTGGAAAATAGCAGATTAAACTTTAGATGACCACCAAAAATCTTTAAACACAAAAAAAATCAGAGAACGTTGGGGGGAACGTGAACACCGCAAATTGTTTTTTTCCAAGATGTTCTCGGACAATCTCTGTCACCGGCTTGTTTTTAAATATTTTCAAATGAAAAAATTACAGAATATTGCCAAAAGTATACTCAATAATAAACAACAAGTTTAAACGCATTTGCTCAATCCATACGCTTAAAAAAAATTTGCAAAAAGAGTGTTTTTTATGCTAAAACCTTTACTCCCCCCCCCCCTTAATAAGAGTTGAATAACTGAATGTTCTGGCGCGAACAGTTTAAAATTTATTACCTCTTAAAGTGATTTTTTTAGTGCAAAAAAATCTGAAATCTGTTTGTTTTCGCATAATAACTACAAACTACAGTAATCTTTACTTATCCAAACTTTGTCGTGGATGAAAGTTGTACTGATATAAGTAGAAGTTCACAGTTAAATCGTCATGTGGAAAATATTCCGTTCACTATTTTAAATATGTTGTGTAGAAAATCTTATCTGTAGGAAAAATAAGGGACATAATATTTTTGTGTACAATGTTTTCAGAATATCTTTGAACAAAACAAGTACTATTTAATTATATCCAGGATATCTTCTGTATAGAAAATATTTGTGCAGCAAAATATGTACTAGTATTACCTCGTGTGGAAAAATGTTCGGGCAGTCTGGTTAAAGGTCTGGCCCAAGTCTGGATTTATCTAGACTGTCTAGTCTGGAAGATCTGATCTGGCTCAGGTCTGACGCCAGACTGGTTCAAGTTTGACCTTATCTAGACCGTCTAGTCTGGAAGGTCTGTTCTGGCTTAGGTTTGGCACTGGTCAGCTAACCAAGAACGACGAAAATCATAAGTTCCTTCAGCAAATTTTTTTGAAATACTTCAAAAATATTACTGTCTGGCCTGGTCCAGGTTTGGCGCTGATCAGCGAGCCAATAGAAAAAAATCTTAAGTTCCATAACAAATTTTTTTTTGACATTCTTTGAAAAAGTCACCGGGTGTCTAAAATGATGGAAAATAACAAAGCGAGTCAAGAACAAAAAATCTAAGTTCGATACAGTACATTTTTTTACATTTCAAAAAAGTTACAAAGCCTGTAAGGAAACTTGTCAAACTAAAAAAGTTTTTAGTGAAATTTTTTTTATCCAAATCAATAAAAAAATCAAGTGACACTGCTTGACTCCGACCTCTCGGAAACAGTGCTAGTTTTTTTCGATCAAGTATCACAAATTGTCAAAAGTTTCTTATTATTTTCCTAATAATATATTAATCCAAGTGAAAGTTAGTAAGTGGAAACCTAATTTTTTCTATAATAAAAGAATAAGTATGAGAAACGATCATTAAATTTATTAATTTTATTGGTGGGAGTATATTTTTGAAGCAAACTTTGAATTTTTACTGATTATATTAAACATGTATATTACATATTTTTCTAGAAAATCATGTTTGGCTTTTTAGGCGTATCCTCAAAGCATTCTACAGCCTACGTCCCGAGTAAAAGGAACTTGCTTAGAAAAAAAGCTCGCCTGGGCACTGGAAAGCCAAATTCTTCAAATTTGACAGAATTTCTATCCGAAGGCTTGGCCAAAAAATATGATTTGCAGTTCCCAGTAAAGACTTCACTGAAATTCAAAAACATGGACGATATGATCCTCAACGATCAAACATTAATCGATCAGCCATTAACTAGTGGCTGACGAGCCAATAACTCGCGGCTGATCAGCCCATAACGAGCGACTGACCAGCTCATAACTAGCCGCTGACAAGCCCATGCCTAGCGACTGACCAGCCCCTGCCTAGCTGTTGGCCAGCCCCTGCAGAGCGACTTATCAGACGTTATGTCCTGGGGCTAACTAGAAAAAGCGTTATATTTTTGGCCAGGCCCAGGCCAGATCATCTAGTCAGTGCCAGGGCTGGATACCTGGTGGTCTGGTCTGGACCAGGCCAGCGCCAGAAGATTTTTCCTTACGGGACATTCTGTGCAGGAAATATGCTATGTAGAAAATATTTTGTCTAGGAAAAATATGATCAGTATACGTTTTGTACAATATACATTATGTAGACAATATATTTGTGTAGCAACAATGTTTTCACTCTTAGAAATTCTATTTCTAAAAAGGAAAATAAGAAGGTATAAAATATGAAGGACGCAAGGTGGTACGAGCATACGTAAGAAAATTAGCATGCAGCTCTTGAATTCGAGAATCGAATCTCACTTGGTTGGCAATCATTTCCCGTACGTATTGGAGAAGTTTGGCCAGACTTCTCATGAAAGTTGAAACAATGTTCGACAATCGACATGATTACGTCAAAACTTTAAATAGCTTGATTCCCGAACCGAAAAGCACGACGTCAACACTTCTGGTTTGATATCAAAAGTTGGATACGTTAGTTTAGAGGAAGGCCAAGTCAGCAGCAAGAACATTCGTCTGTAGAAATTGAATTGTAATTATCGCTTTGGAAACGAAGAAATCAAATTACCCAGTTTCCGATTTAGGAAGATTGAACATTATTCACAAAATATAAAATACGTGTTAAAATGTATCGAAGCTTTAAGGGGATGTGCATTAACTACGTAAAGATGATTTTTGAAATCATACACTTCTCCCCCGTATCTATTTTAACGATTCCTAAGAGTTTCATGAGCCATTCCCCCTCTCTTCTTACGCAAATTTTTTTTTCTACTTATTAGATAGAAAATATATCAATTATTTTCATAACAAACGAGGTAACTCACTAGTAGTAATACTTATAAAGTATTAAAGAGCAAACTAACAATAATTACAAATAATCACGAGGGGTTTCAAAAATATATCAAATGATTACAAGATTTCAAGAGCTTGAAGAAATTACCCAGTGCCCTTTCATAGAGTATCTTAATACAAAGATTTCCCAAGATTTTAAGGGACTTTAAGGAATTAAATAAAATTTCCAGACATTTTTCGGAATTTCAAAGAATTGCAAGATATAACGAAGAATTTGCGCAGCTTTCAAGGAATTTTAAGAGAATATTTTCATAAATGTTTTTTTTCACAGAATAAAGTAATGATAAAATTTGTTACAGGAAATTTTTCAGAGGGATAAAATTTAATTCAGACAACTTCTCGTTTTCAATACACATGTGTTGTCATATAATAACAAAAGAAAGTTTAACCGATATTTAGTTAAAGTTTATTCTGTAAAATAAATTTTTGTTGCAGCGAATCTTTCATCGGAAATCGATGTAAAGTTTATCTTCCGTTTTTTCTGTGTTGTACTCCTCTAGGAAATATCATATTTTTCGGAAATGGCAGTGCAGAACTAGAAAACAAAAAAAAAACAAAATGTTCCAAATGAAGCAAAACACACGAAATGCAGAATTGAGGTTAAAAAAGTTTGAATGAAAAAGTTATCCAGTTCGGTGGAAATAGATGTGGAAGTTGATAATATAGAAATAACACTGGCCACTAATTGCAGCAGGCTTGGCTGCGGATTGCGATAAAAAATTTAATCTTCAGTTTAAATAAAACATGCAAACTTATATCCGGGATACTAAATTTCTAAACGTGGGTAAAGAAAAGCTTAATCTACAAAAGTTAGCCGATACCAAGTAAATCGTTAATAAATTTTAAAGATACAGTCTCAGCAGTTTTGAAAATCGGCTTTCGGCAGCGATTAAAAAAATCGATTTGAATTTTTTACAAAAATAAGAACCTGCTTTTTATTTGCACAATTACACATACTGTTTGTTGACATTATTTATCAAGTTATCATAAACCTCAACGTGCTCGCATGTCTTGAATGAAAATGAAGTTGAGGATAAAAAAGATAATTTCGTGAACTACAAACAGAAATAATTTACATATTTTAATTGAATCATTGTTTTGAAAACTCACACCAAGAATAAAAACTAGTACTTGAGTAAAATCCTAGTTAATTTAACTTTGGCCAGTTATTCCAATATTTAAATATTCTCTGAAATATTGATTTATTTTTCGGGTGCATGTAATTATTATTTTATATTTTATTTAAATACGTCTTCTTTGACTTTTTTTATCGTAAATACTTATTATTTAGGTACTTTCCATGGTTACGAAATTTTCCGTAACGTTTGTTCTGAACAAGCTAGAAAAGGAGTTAGAATTATGGAAAATTCCGTAATGTTAGCCCTGAATGAGCTGGCAAAGGGTTAAATTGCGGAAAATTCCTTGGCCATCGACAGTGCGTATTACTTATTGAATTATACATCATTCCTAACCCTTTTAAATGGGTGATATATTTATTTATTCAATATAATAAATATGTGAAATATAAACTATTTTATAGAACATTATACTTGACATTGATGCTACTTTGCAGTTGTATCAACGTTGGAAAGATTAAAGTATTCCAGAGAAATATTATTTGTCTGGTATATGTCAAGTTTATCTGACTCATGGGAAGAAAGCCTATTGGATTTTCTAGTGTATAACAGATTCTTATTTAATGTTTCATTTATGAATGATAAATCCTCAATTTGCGATGTAGTCGTAAAAAGCCTCTTCAGAATGAGTTGTATATCAGTCATTATTCATACAACGAAGATTATGTAATAAATTGATACGTTTGTTACAGCAATGATCATATTGAGTTTATTATATAATGACGAGAGAAAATTAAAAAATCATTCATTTTAATATATAGAAGTAATGAATTCCTAAAACCATAATTTTGCAAATTAATTTCTGTTGAAGTCAATAATTGGGATTCAGTATACTTTCGAAATTGAAATTCTTGCCCATAAATGAAAAATTAATTTGTGAAGTGTATAATTACAAGGTATAAGTGACATGAAAAGAAATTTCAGCAAAGAAAAAAAAGTTCTCAAAATTTAAAAAGTTTTAAAACGAAGAAAATGAGAAAGCCCATCCTAGACTTGACCGAGATCTATATATCTATACAATATAAGGTTGGAAAGATCTAATATTTTTCAAAGAAATGTTCATCAAAATTTGCCACCAGTTATTAACATGTACGTGTTATGAGAAATTTTAATTTTGGTTTCTCATTATAAATTGTAATTAACATAAAAATATACACGTAAAACACAAGAAACATGTTATAAGGAAAATATAAGGTTTCAAATAAAAAAATTAATGTAATAAAATCGTTAGATGTAATATGAAATAAAATCGGATGCTCTATTGCCATTTTTTCAATCTTTCAAAAACTTAAAAAAATTAACATTTTTTCATAACTTTAACAATTTGTTTTAAATTTTAAGATACGGAAGAGCTAATATCGACATTTGATTCTGCTCAGAAAACTAAATATAATCTATGTAGGTATTTCAATATTTTTTTGAGAATAGAATTTATATTCATATTGTATAACAAATTAAGTACCGAAAAAGTTTAGAATTTATTTAATAAGTCCCTAGGGTTAAATAGGACTCTGAGGAACAAATGACGTATATGTTTCACAATAAATGTGGCACTTTAGATCAAAAGACAATTGTGACTTTGGTAAATCCAAATTAATTACAGATGGATAAAGATAAAAATAATAAATCATATAATGAATATGAATCAAATATGCTAATATAAGCTAATAGTTGGCATAACGGATATCATTAAAGAACTTAAATCTTAATTTTTAGATAACCGATATGAACTATGGATTGCATCACAAAGATTTAATTGTTATGATACTAAGGAGTTATAATACCAAGGCGGAAAACGACACTAAAAGTGAGAAAATTAACAAATTAAGAATTCATAATTTACCGCTGCGAAATTTCGAGAGCAGAATTATCAGTGCGAAATAAAAAGTTAAAGAATAGCTTTTTAAAGATATAAAGCTAAGGTTTTTTTCTAATTGCTTCCGGTACCTTATTCCAAATGCGTGCTTCCCTCACCATGAAGGATTTTTGCAATCGTCTTCTCTTAGCCACATTAGGAAATCCTGCCGATATAGTATATTATGTTCATATTTTGGACTCTGCTCTCGACCTTCAACCAATCGCGCCGTTCACTCTTATCATTAAGCACTTTCTGAAAACGGCTTTTTAAGTAGAATTCAAACCACGGTATTGGAGTATTGGATAAATTAATGTTACGAAGTTTATTTAAAAGAAGCTTTTTGCCAATTGTAGCATCGAGGAGCCTATTTTCATCTAGGTAACTCGTAATTTGCGGATGCACAATACGTTCTAGCGACTTGGGCATAGCATAAAATATCGAAATCGTCCGGAAATCATTACGAGAAGAGGGATACGAAACCTTTAGGAATGGGTCGAATCAGCGCTTCTTTCCATAGATCAGGGAATACTCATTTAATGAGAAGAGTTATAGATGCGCAGGAATATGAGGAAAATTGCAGGAAGTGCTAGTCGAATCATCTTTATAAATACGCAACCTGTTGTTCAAGTGTTAGTTTTCATCTCGAAGAGTTTTTCGAAGACAACTTCTGGTGTTGTGTCTAAAATAATCAGAATTTTGAAAAGTTGAGCTAGACTGAACTGCTGTAAGAGGCACAACAGAACTGAAGGAGTTAAAGGATCTTAGACCAGTGAAAGCTTTTAATAACTCATTAGATGGGAAAGTATGAGCTGAGGCTTCATTCTTAGGTACATGCTTCTAAGCAACTGCTAGATATTTTCATTTTTATTCTTATTCTTTATAGAATTGTAATCATATTGATTATACGAATCCATGATTTTGCTTTGAAATAAGTTCCTTACCTGACAAAATTGTACTTGTATCAGTGAATTTTTTGTTCTCTTTTCCAGGCGGGGCTTATTATTACGTTCCTTTAGAAGGTTTCTGATTTAAATTCTGATCCATGAAGCTGAACTTTTATGTTCATGTGGAACATGCAAAGGCGCAAACTGATAAATCGATGAAATTAAGTAAGACCATAAAAGATTTATTTTACTATTAATGTCCTTAATTCTCAGTATATTGTTTCGCAATCCCGGACGAACTCCCATTCGGTTTCGGTTTTGATTCCTCTAAAATCAAACCGAAGGGCCTATGACAAAGCCACCGAATGCATCCTCGGGTTGCGGATAGAGGGTCCCTGTACCAAGGGTTTCTGCTGAATATGGTTACAAAAATAAATAGGCAGTCGCGGACAATTGGCCAGGGGTGGTCCCGAAGGAATTAACTCCCAAGCGGAGATGTGAAACCCGTGCCGAAAACTGAATGGCACCTGGGTGAGGTGTCTAGAATGGTGACTCTGGGACAACGGGCGACCTCTCAGAGTACGCACCCTTATCCTTGCAAGCGGGGCTTTACAAGGATGGACGAACACCTTTCCCTAGCTTTTCGTGGGAACAACAATGGCAACACCAAACATAGTTGTAGTAAGTGCGGTTCAATACAACAGAATGCGCAGGGCTTCCGACAATGGGTCGGCGAACAATGCCAATGAAAATGGATTCAATGCGATGGATGGGCGGAATCTCGGGACCTTTAGGTGGACGGGGCGACTAAATCAAGACTTGCTAGAGTTCTAAGATGCGACTGTGGCCCCTGAACGGGGTTTCATGGCACGGCTGCATGCTCTGTGGTGCGAGAAACACCCGGAGCTATCGCACTTTTCGTTGCAACGTCTGCGAAACCTTGCCGAACTACTCCGAAGAAGGGGCTATGTAAGCGAAACGCCTACTCTACCACAGCTAGAACAAGCCGGCAACAGAGAAAGAGAGGCGACACTCAGACCAACCGCAGGCAGGCATCCAATAGAGGAAGAGCGATGCTTTATGACCCGGAGAAAGATCAACACCAAGGTTTCTCTCAAGCCTAAAGATCTGGCTGAAATGGATGACGAGCTTCGTGGATATTTTTCTGAAGAATCCGAGCTCTGGGCTATCAATTATTGTGTGTATAATGCAGCGACAGCTTTGGCCGATGCGAACCGCAATACAAAACCAACGGTTGATCATAAGACCAAAAGACGAATGCATCAACTTGCCATAAAGATAGGCTGGGCAAGACAGTATGCGTCCCGCATTCAGTGTGTAATTGACTACATCATATCTGGCAGGAATTTGGCTGCCAAGGTTCGAAAGTTCGCGCGTGAAATCCGGAACCGTTATCACACACTTAACAAGTCAAAGCTGCTGACCATCAGGTAGCATATTGTTGAGAGAATACGGATACTATCTGACGCCAAGAGAAGTTTGGAGAAAAGTCTACGAAGTGCAGCATAGACTGGACGAGGACCCAGAAATTATAAATAGCTTCAAGGAGCTGTGTGACTTTCTCATAACACCTAATCAAGAATGCCCACCCATCACTACCGAGGAGGTGAAAAAAGTATTAAGAGGGATGAAGAAATGTTCCGCACCGGTACCAGATTGTATCGAAAACTTCTGCTGAAAGGAGTTTCCTTCAACCCATCAGCATTTGGCCCGTATTTTCACCTCATATTTAAAGTCGGAAGAGCCGATTTTAGAGTGGTTGGTGGAAGGGTGCACAATACTCCTGAAGAAAATAGGCAACTTAGCTGACCTGAAGAATGACAGGCCAATCACTTGTCTGAACACACTGTATAAGATATTCACAGTTATCTTAAATGATAGGATTTTTCGGGCAATTGAACCTGTGTGGCAAGAAATGTATGAACAACCAGACTCAAAGAAAGGCGTACCGGGATGTCGGGAGAAACTGCTCATCGATAGATGTTTCTGCAAAGGGGCAGTATTCTACAAGCGTGACCTATCGATGGCCTGGATTGATTATCGGAAAGCTTTCGATTCGACCTCCCATAGACTTATCATCTGTCTTTTGGAAAGCTTAAAGGTTCATCCGCAAATGGTTAGGTGCATAGAGAGATCGATGCCGCTTTTGAAAACCAGATTTACTATCTTATCTGGAAAAAATCGTGTGACAACTAACAAGGTCACCTTTCAGAGAGGTGTCTTTCAGGGCGACACCAAGAGCCCACTCCTCAAGTCGAACGATATACTAAGGAAATTGGAATGGAATTTTGGTGAGACAAATGCGCCAAGGTTTATTTGAAGCGATGAAAACTTAATGGCATCCCTGAAGATCCTGAGCTCGTTGATAGAAACGCTATACGACACCTTTGCGCTGGAGAGACTTATACATACCTGGGCGTGCATCTACAACGAACATGATTCCCGTCCCGGTAGTACTCTATTCATTTGGAGTAGATTCATGGACGAAGAACGAGCTCAGATCCCTTGATATCGGGACAAGAAAGGTTATGCACATGAACAAAAGCATGCATCTTAAGTCTTCTGTTCCGCGACTGTACATCGCACGCCGCCAAGGTGGTCGCGGAATATTGAGTCTTGAATTTCTTTACGACAGGAGTATTCTGGGTACAGCACATAGAGTCGCAAATGGAAGAGACCATCTTCTTAAAATGGTCAGGAATCACGAAGATAAATTTGGTATTTATTTCTATGAGCGCATGACGTTTAAATTGTTGAAACGTTTAACAAGTTCCAAATGCAACTAAACACTTGAACGGTTAGCTATGCAAAGTTAGCCACGAAATCGATTATTGATCGGCTAAATGATATTCTAACGGACAGATTCACCACTTGCTACTAGCAGACGTGCATTCTGTTATAAGATCTGTCAAACTGATCTATGTTAAATAAGGCTATAACTGGTTATATTAACCTAAAGAAACTTTGATACATATATTCCGGACATTATACCAACACATTATCCGTCAAAATTAAATATTCAATAAATATTTTAATGTTTTATACTGCCAACTTCAGGTTTCCGTGCTTTATAAATTAGGGGAGCGGCGGGTAATTTGGCGCACCCTCATTTAAAGAAATTGATTGATTTATACCAGAGGTATTTACTGTACCGTATTTGTTTATGTGTACTGTTTTGTATAGTAAAAACATTTGCTCAATAAAGCTAATCACTTAATTCTTATTATGAAAAGTTATTTTTGGGTGTTATGTGTGTATTTTTTAAGTGACCAAAAAGTAGTGAAAAATTACAGTAGCTTTTTTCGGATTAGAAAAACATAATATATAACGTTTAAGTAGCACACAATTTATAAGTAATTATTTAAACCAATAATTTAACCAAAATTAATTTCATTGAGCTTATTAAAACCCTTTTACTTCCCTTTCCGAAATTAAACTAAGAGCGCGCCACATTAGCAAACCAGGAAGGATAACTTGGTGCAGGCACACTTTTTGTGAAACTTGATAATTAACTACTTTAAAAGACGTAGATTTAACCCGTTAACCGTAGAGGGGGGGGGGTCGATTTGACCCAGGCTAGAAGACTCTAGGATAGAAGCCTCAAGCATAGTTTCGAGTCACTTGTATATTTCAGTCATCTATAGGATGCAGTCAAAGTGCAGTTTGGGTCGATTTGCCCCCCCCCCCCCTACGCTTTATGTATGTATTTCGACAGATGACACGTGATGCAAATTTATTATTTTTATTTTTTTTCTTTATCAGCAAGAGTAAGGAGAATGCACTTACCACTCCTTATAAGTCAAAGTATAAAAATTAATTTTTATTACATTTCAATTAAGTGAGAACGATAATAGGAGCACGAACGACAACAGGTGCATTTATCATTAGATTTCACTTTACATTAATTGAATGCAAAAATCATGATTTGAATGCAAAGATCATGACCAATACATGGTTCTGCATAGAACAATGTGTATGATTTTATCAAAACCTCCTACTTTCACACCTAAAATAATGTATGAGTTCATGTTGAAAATGAAGGGTTTCAATTCCGTCAAAATTTCTTTCAACATATTTTCATTGAAAGACATACTCTTCCCCTTTAATTTCGTTTTTGAACCGTTCAATCTCGTTTATTTGTCTCTGAATTATGAATTTTTGATAAAAACTATTTTTTTCTATGAGCCTATTTGTTTATTGTTCATTATATCAACAATAATTTAAAAAAACACATATTGCAAAATTATACCGTTAAGTAGAAGGTTTGAACAAGAACCATGCATTTTTTCAGATTTTTAGGATTACGTTTTTGATTTTTTTAAAGCATCGGGTCGAATCGACCCCTCCCCCCTTCCCCTTCGGGTTTAGTGGTGCAAAAAAGCCCACCGTTTAACGGGTTAATAATAATCATACGCACAGGGTAGATAAGATATTTATTTACGTGCTCTATATTATTTTACTACAGTTTTCAAAATATTTAACTTTTAACGGATTTTTTATAACAGGTGCGCTACATTACCCACCGCTCCCCTACTTGGAAAAAGTAGAAAAACAATTACTATATGTATTTTTCAATAAAATACATTTTTAGAGAATTGAATTAAATTTATAACATTAAAACCATTATTACGTTTTGAGAAAAAAAATTTTGTCTCAGACTTAAAATGGTTACAAATCGATATGTTGAAGGGATTTTTTGTACGAGCTGCTTTTTAGCTGTGCCGGTATATGTCATTAGTCATGGGCGCATTTTTATAATGCAATCAAGTGATATGATAAGAGCAATGTTTTTAGATGATTATTTCTATGCATAATGTTTTTAAATTGTTATCTACCATAAATTATTCAAAGAGAAATGCTGCTACATAAGTTAATATTTATTTTAAGTATTGCTTATTCGCGATTTTTTTTTAAACAACAATTTATTTACATCATTATTTGCTAAACAATCGTTATCAGTAGATGTGACCCTAGTAGGAATATAACTCAGCAATCAGTCAATCTATTTAATACTATAACATGATTAGAATAAAATGGGGTTAATAAATGTTACTTTCAACCATTTTAAAAATAATGTATATTCAGATTATATTTTATAGCCCATATTCAAGATTATTGGGACCCTAACGATTACTGGAACATTTACCTTAACGTCCGGAATATAAGAATCGAAACTTGATTGAGTAATTATAAACTGATGTACCCTTCTTTAATACAAGTCAGTTTGACAGATCTGCGGACAGAACATCACTTCAGTTGGTGGCACGCGGTGGAATTAACCGATAGAATATCGTTTTGATTCTGAGAATTCATAGCGTAAATTGTTTGCTTGTAGAGTTCTGGTGTTGAACGACCAATACCGTGATCTGAAATATAGGGCTTGATGTTTTAATACAGGGCATGAGTGTGATATTTTTATGTCATAGAGTGGGCGCCAAAAATATTCGTCCACCTCTTTTTTATGACTAAATAAATTCTCTTAATTTTAATTATACCAGAGCTAAAACAATGTCTCTTTAAAAGGTTGATTGTTTTCGAAATTCTGTTTAAAATAAGCCCAGGATGAAGCCAATTTCTCTAGTTTTTAAGGGCATGTGATACTTACAGTTTCCCAGGATTTTTTTCCGCAAAAATGAACATTTTTAAAAATTGAATTCGGAGATTCTATAAAATATCATAAAGGACGTCCCCAGATTCTTTTTTCAGGGATAATAACAAAAAAAATGTATTGTACTAAATAAAAATGTTATGCATATGTATTATTTTGAGGTTACGTCGGTTTTCATCTCTGCCATTTTGATAATCTGGAAATTATTATTCAAATAAACGTTTTTGATTGGTTGCAAACAAGGTGAGTTCCGGGAGATTATTCACTATGTTTATTTGTACGAGGGTGGATTGATAAGTTTCCGGCCTGACCAAGAGATGGCGCCACTAGGCCTACCTTGAGGTGGCGTTCTATAGTACCATCCTTAGATAACTTGTAGC
>NC_046663.1:75376206-75380291 GCF_010883055.1 Belonocnema kinseyi
AGCCTTGGAGGAGATTATGTTGAGAAATAAAAAAAAAAAATTCTTAAAAACGTTGTTTTTCTTGGTCAGGCCGGAAACTTATCAATCCACCCTCGTAAGTCCAAACTTTCCGGCCAAAAATATTGTGTAGTTTGGAAGTAACGCTCGGTTGAATTGTAACACACATAACCTCGAAATATACACGCACGTTGTTAGGAATATAAAAAAAATTTGATAAAAAAAACACAAAAAAAGTGTGCGGGGACGTCCGTTAGCATGTTCGCTATCATTCCCCAAATTTTGAAGGCAAAATATTTCTTATCATATGAAAAAAGCCGGGGGAATCTAATACTGAAAAAATCGATACTATTTCCTAAGCGCTATGCAAATTAATCACATTTTGCTAAATTAAAACTTTTTTGAATTAACCCACAAAAAAATTGTGTGGGGACGTCCGTTAGCATGTTCGCTATCATTTCCCAAATTTTTAAGACAAAATATTTATTATTCTAGAAAAAAATTCCGGGGAACCTAAAACTGGTAAAATCTACAATTTTCTAAGTATCACATGCCCTTAAGTAGTTATTGCAAAAATAGTGTAAATTTCAATGTTTTCTTAAATTTTCAATAAATTTCGAAATAGTCAACATTTTTCAATGTTCTTGAGCATTTTCACCGTATCACAACAGCTTACGAGTATAAATTGTAAGAAATTTCTTTTTGAATTGCAAGAACATGAAGTCGTACAAAAAGTTGGAAAAACTGAAATATTATTTTTGGTAACAAACATATTTTTGTAAAATATATGAAACATATAATCATGGAGTTTCTATGTAATTTCCCCGAAATATATATTTATTTAACTTTTATTCTGATTTGCCTAGAGATAAGATATTTTCAAATTTATCCAACTTTTTTATGACAACTTCAAATTCTTGCAATTCGAAAAGGAAGTTTTTACAATTTATACTCGTAAGTTGTTGTAATACATAAAAAAAAAGCTTCAAAATGAGCCCAAGAATATTGAAAAATCTTGAATATTTCGAAAGTTGTTGAAAATTTAAGAAAACATTGAAATTTACACTATTTTGGCCATATCTACTTAAAAATAGACAAAGTGGCTTCACCCTACGATTATTTTAAACAAAATTTCGAAGACAATCAACCTATTAAAGAGATATTATTTTAGCTCTGGTATAATTGAAATTAAGAGAATTTATTCAGTCATAAAAAAGAGGTGGACGAATACTTTTGGCGCCCACTGTAAATTTGGATCTAGACCATAGACGTCAGTGGATTTAATTAAATCTCAGAAGTAAGAGATACCTTACTTCTGCATTTAAATAAATAGTTTGGTTTTTGAAATTAGAAGGGTTGACGTTTTTACTCGTAGAAATTAAGCAATTTTCCATAAAGTCAATAAAATGTATTTATAAGAAAGTTGCACTTAAGACATCGATGTTTGGGTGCGTCTGAAAACTGAGTCGAGACACAGGCCTTCATCTTACTTTTATGGTCACGACAGTTAAAACGGCGTTTACTTGTTTAAAATATACAAGATTGTTTAATCATTAACAAAGATTAGCTTTTATGATAGTCAGAATGACCCGCTCGTGTTGGGGTCATGAAAAATTGACTCAATAGATAAATTTATGTCTTCAAAACATAGAAACTTGTCTCCAAGACATAAATTGAAGTCTGACTTCGTCTAAAAACTGAGACATGGTCAAGTCGAACTTTTCGACTACAGCATGTCTTGATTGGGGGCAATTCAAGTCGAACTCAAGTCGATGCATTTTTATTCGGGGACATACATATAATATTTAGTAAAAGAGGCAGCTTTAAGGGAAAAAAGGTATGTAGGAATAATATTATTTCAATAAGAAAATTTAATTTATACTGTCGGTACTAACTGCTGTATGCTTCTTTAGGTTGTGAGTACAAAAACGAGTATTAAAAGGTTGTTCTATAAGCGGACGCGAAATTCATAATGGTGATATAATTTCAATGTACCTCATAGTTTTTTTCTTTACAGCTGCTTATTTTTCTAAATATTCCATATGCACTTTATTAATCTCATGGATCTGACGAAACAAACGTACCAAGGAATTCATGATTCCTTATTAGAATTATTTTGGTACAGTCAGTTAATCTAAAAATTTCGAATCGGACGGGAGCTCTGCCCTACAGCATATCAGAAGAACTTTTTAATTAAATCTCAAACACCAGATAGATTCCGATTATTTGAAACCAATACCAGTAGTCGTCATAGGGATCGTCCACATATTACGTAAGATGTTTTTCTTTTGTTTATATCGTTGTGTCCTTCTCAACTTCACAGCAATTTTATGCTCGTCTTTATTCAAACAAAAGAAAAACGTCTTACGTAATTTGTGGACGATCCCATACAATTTTGATTATCGAACTGAAGTCGATTAAAATCTAAATTCCCTTGAAAGAAAGTGAAACCTCGCCCTTAAGAACCCTCTTGATGATTCTCATTTTGAAACATCATCACCCTCAACTGCCAGCAGGGGAACTAACTCTACCTGTCGAGCAATAAACTCCTTTGACAGTCCTAATTGACAACCATTATCACTTTTAATTAGCAACCGGAGAATCGAAGTTATCTGTATACCAATAAACACCTGCACCAGTACCTTTATCAGTCAATGAGAGGAAAATCCAACCTTGAAAAACCAGGTACTCAAGGAAACATTTTGAAAATAACCCAGTGAATCCCCAAACCTGTTTCAAACCCAGTTCAAAGGGATTATAAGTGAAAATGGAAATATAAAATCGGCAATTTTAAATGGAGGAAATAAGAACTCATATTATTTCACTTCTTTAAAACTCGTGTTTAACGTCTTCCTTTATTTCAAGGTGTAAACCTGGATAAGGAATTTTTGCTGCATGAAGAGTCTCCAGAACACATCTAATTCAAAAGTAAATCAAGTAAACTAAAATTAAAACAAATAAAGCAACACAATGTTTTTTTAAAATTCAAATCAGCTATCTCCCTTTCAATTATATAATTTCCTAACGTTAGAAAGCTTCCATATTCTGGATTATATTGTATTACACTTTATTTGTGGGGTTATTTTGATTTTCGAAAGGTATTATCATCACTGTTTCTAAAGTCCTAGATTTCATTCAAAAGCGAGAAAGCTATTTTAAATAGATTTTTTGAAACAATTAAGATTGTTCCTTTAGGACGTTACACCTGCATATATAAATTTTTGTAATATGTACAGAAATATAACTTTAAAAAACATTATTTCAAAGTTTGCGAATTTTTTAACCTAGTTTGACCAATTTCTTAATAATTTAGCCAAATATTATAGACATACGTATACCTCTAAAATTAGACCAAAACGTAAAAAATGGAATTTATTTACAGTTATCACAATTATTTAAAAATATTTAAATTTAATATTTTCAATTGCAATATCTTTTTATAAAATTGACAATTTGCCTCGCATTTTGTCTTCCGTTTAGGCTTATTAGACGCGATATTATTAGAAGGAAAAATTAACGTTAATATTGTAAATATCAATTCACTTTAATAACAGATTAACCAATAGGCGTGTAGATCATTTCCGCCGGCAGTGTACAAATAATTACAAATGGATGACAAAACATTACAAGTTGACTACTAAAGGCTAAATATGTATGTATTATTTCAGATTACAAGTGGATTAACTGGGATTACAAGTACATTGTATTTGGTTATAAGTGGATTAAATATAATTACAGAGGGAATACCTAAGATTACAACTAGATTACCCTGAATGACATTAGATTACCAGAGAATATAATTCTATTGCATCCGAACATGAAGATTATTTGAATTACAATTAAATTACTCATATTATTCATGATTAAAAGGGGATTACCCAGGAGTGCAAGTGGATTATCCTGGATGCCAGATGGATTGCTAGGATTAGAAGTGGATTACTTGGATGACTAAACTTAACGTCTTACTTAGATTACTCTAGATTACAAGTGTACGAGGGTAGTTCAATAAGTCCTTAGAATGACCAACAAATGGCGCGCGAATCGCTCCAAATCATCTGTTTTCAGTCAGCACCACTCCCGACTAGATA
>NC_046663.1:75380391-75387164 GCF_010883055.1 Belonocnema kinseyi
AGAGCTCCAAGGAGATTATGTTGAAAAATAAAAAAAAATTTACCCAAAAAAAATTGTTTTTATACTTCATTCTAAGGACTTATTGAACTACCCTCGTATTCACCATGATTTTAAGACGATTACCTAAGGTTATTTGAAATAATTTGTATTACTCAAATAACGCCGGATTATCTCAGTTACAAGTATATTACTCTGGACTACAAGTGAATTATTAGGGGTTACAATTTGATTACATGGAATTACGAGAAGATTGCATAGGGTTAAAAGCAGTTTACATGGGGTTGAACGTGGATAACCTGAATTTTAAATGGAGACAGTAGGATTACAAGTGAATTAAATAAGATTAAAAGGAATTACAATTAGAATGTATATGGTTATAAGTGAATTACGCGAAATTACAAGTGGATAACTTAGTTTGCTTATATTTATCATGGTAATGCAAGGCGATTGCAGAGTATAACAAGTGAATTACGCGAATTACATTTGGACTACCTTAGGTTATAATTGGATTGTCTAGGGTTACGAGAGGATTATCTTGCATCACAAGTGAAGTACCTTGGGTTATGCTAGATTACTTGGATTACTCTAGATTACCTGGAAAACACTATGCAATATTTTATTAA
This sequence comes from Belonocnema kinseyi, assembly GCF_010883055.1. Taxonomy (NCBI): domain Eukaryota; kingdom Metazoa; phylum Arthropoda; class Insecta; order Hymenoptera; family Cynipidae; genus Belonocnema; species Belonocnema kinseyi. The sequence continues at coordinate 75,381,015 of NC_046663.1, forward strand.
ATGATGAGAGAATTGAACAAGTTGATAAGTTCGTATACCTTGGCAGCTTATTTACTATGGACGGGAAGATAGATGAGGAATTAGATAGATGCATAAACGAAGGTAAGAAGGTTATTGGTAGAGCAGGGTCCCTTATCAGAAGTAAAAATATATCAAATAAAGCTAAAATGGCAATACATAATTCTGCATTTGTACCGACTGTAATATACGATAGCGAGACATGGACTTATCAAGAAAAAGATAAGAGTAAAATTAATGCAATTGACATGAAATTCATGCGCATAATAAGCGGGAAACCCCTGATGGACAAAGTAAGTAACGAGACAATTCTCAAAGAATGTGGTGTAGAAGAGACGCTAGTAGACACATGGGGAAGAAATCGGTTAAGATGGTTCGGACATGTTGAGAGAATACCAAATGAACGACTAATGAAACAAGTGCATCAAGGTAAAGTAAATGGCAGCGTGCCCAGAGGTAGACCGCGGAAAGAATGGTTAGAATGTGTGAATGAGACCCTAGTTAAAAGAGACATTAGAAGTCACAGAAACACGAGAGCCTGCATGAAAAATTGCATGGACATAAAAGAAGCTAGAGAAGTATGCCAGGACAGGAAAGTATGGCGGCAAACAGTTAATAAAAAGAGTGTCAGTAGAGTGAATGACGCCTGAAACAAAAGACCTTGGCCACTAATGGACTTAAATAGCAGAAGAATTCTGGATCAATCTGAAAAATCTCTATCCCTTCCATACACTACTCCTTTCCCCTACCGAGTGAGTCATGCCTACCCCGAAAGGGAAATAGCTTAATGGTGTAATAATAAAAAAAAACCTGAATTAAAAGTGAGTTGCTCTGTATTACAAGTGCATTGCAGGGGATTAAAAGTGCATTGCCTGGGATTACAAATGAATGACCTGTTACTACAAGTGAATTACTTGGGATTAAAAGTGGATAACCTGGAATTACAAGTGGCCTGTGTTTACGATTGGATTACAAGTTGATTACTCCTATTATCCGGATAAATTATATTACCTTGGATTGTCTGTGGGTTATGCTGGATAACAGGAGGATTAGATCGGATAACATTTCGATTACGCTGGATTATTTGGATTCTGATTAAAGATAACTAATCTGTCCCTCGGATTACCAGAGTTGTTTCCCACTCGACATGTTTCCACGCGGCGAGTTTCTCTCGCCAATTCCACGGTTCCTCTGGAGCTTGAATGAAAGCAAAGATATTAATGAAACTTTGTTTCTTTAATTAGCCCTGCTGTACGCTGTGTCACACGCATTCGGCGTTCTAGAGTCAACACTCGCAGGCAACAGGACGAAGAACACGGTATACATAGAGCCTCCAGCAGCGAAAGGAGCCAGTGTAAAACGGCCTTCTGTCCGCACGGTATCGAAGTAAGTATTGTTAAGTGTCTCGATTACCGATCGAGCGATACGATCGCTAAGGTCCTTGCTCGAGACAAGACGCGTCTAGACGATTTTCGGCTTCGAAGTCAATCCTCAAGATCCAAGAAGAAGGGTGGTGTGTGTAAAGAGAAAGGTGAAAGAAGACATATAGCTCAACTTACGACCTCTTGCTGTATGCTCTGTGTGCGCTGACAGAGACATTTAACCTGATAACGAGGGACCGAGAGAGACAGCTAGCGTACATGTGTCGTGTGTCATCATCTGTTCACCCGCAACCATTCGAGGCGCCGCTGGTTCACTCTAAAACCAACCACGAGGTAAGTACTGATTCATATTTTTATTTGATAAAAATCATTATGCCTCTTTCTTGTATGACATTTCCTAGGTCAGTCATTTTCACTTGACAGCTTGTCATTATTTCGATCAAACATAGCTGTCGAACCGGTGCTAATTACTCCCTTGAAGCCCGGTTTACACTATCACAATACTTCCTTAATTACATGCTATATTTACTATCTACTTGCGGCTTGTTCAAGAAGTTTACTCATACATAACAATATAAATAATGCACTGTTTATAAAATAATAACTAATTTGAAATAAGGAAAGGGAGCAACCTAAATAATAATTTCTTTTCATTCAGAACTGATAAGGTATGACAGGAGAATTAATTAGTAAGGAATTTTGCAAACTGTTTTTCGCAACATGCGTCGAGAGGCATTTGTTAAAATTATTTGAATGGGAGCGATCGATTGTAGGAATGAACATGCACAATAGGTCTTTTTAAGTGGGTCTTAGACCCCTTTTTTGCGCCAGTAGTTAGCAGATGCGCTCTTCGAGTCTGTAGAACTCAGAACTGATTTTAGAGCTGTAAATGGCTGTATATATGTGTAAGCAAGATATAGTAAGAGAAGTGGGAAGAGAGTATGCATTCAAGTATCAGTGAACATACAGATCGACACGCGTCCCTTTGCATATGTGGTCTTGCGTCACGCGTGCATGGAAATAGACAGTCTTCTTGCGGCTTGTCGGCCAACGTCAGGGGCTATTTCCAGAACGTTCTCCGACCCCGTATAGTTTTCAGAAGACATTGCTATGATCGAAGAAATTGGTTTTCACCAGGAAAATGCCAATGCTCTGTCGAATTTCACAGGTTTTACGTTTTCTTTTATAACTCTATGATACAATAATTATTTTGAAAGTGTCTTACACTACCGAAAAATTCAGATATACCTAACAAGATTTCCCCCTTTCCAGTTCCCCATATTCGTACTCTGAAAAAACTGGCTATTTGTACCGAAATTTCGGTACACGTACCCACGGCCAATATTATCATGTAAACAAACAAGAACCTGTTGATTGTTGCTATACTCAACTCGTCCTTGCATTAGGTGTAGGGGTTATAGGGAATGAAATTCCTAAATTTTTACAATTTTTCTTGATTTGTCAGAAGGAATTGTTTATAAAAAATTAGAAATTATTAACAGTTCTGATCCATTATATTGTTTCAAATGTTAGGCTGTTAAAAAATACTTGACAGTTCTGATCCATTATATTGTTTCAAATGTTAGGCTGTTAAAAAATACTTGGTACCTTTGGAATCTACGCAAGTGCTATTTGCACGTGAAACAACAAGAAATTTTGACCAATAATAATAATGACAATATTTAAAAACATTTTTATATGTTTTTGACGGTGGCTGCAGTTCATAAAAAACTTGAAAATCAGCGGAAAGCCAGGGAATTCTATGGGTCAGGAAAAATCAGGGATTTTGGAAAAAAATGCAAAGTCAGAGAATTTTGGTAAGAAGCCCTTGAATTCCAGACGGCTACAACACAGTCACTCTTAGTGAATTTTTTCCTAAATCACTTTTTGATTACCTTTTTAAGATAAAGTCTCTAGATTCTTTTTAAAATGAAAATATCAGTTAAGTCACGTTTCTTTCAATAAATTAGCTACGGGGTTAATTATTGTGGAATTATATATTTGATTTTTTTTTAAATTTCAAATATTACAAGGTATTTCAAGGGGGTTTAAAGAATTTCGAAGATTGTAGAATATTTAAAAAAAAATTCCAAGGGATTTCCAAAGATTCTATGGGATTTAAAATATTTTAGGGTATTTTCAAAAGATTCCAAGAAATTTTCAATTGATTTCAAAACACTTCAAAGGATTTGAAATATTTTAAAGGTATTTTAAGAGATTGCATGAAATTTTCAAGAACCTTGTATAATTCTAGGGGATTTCAAACTATTTTAAAGATGAATTGAAACATTTTAGGGTATTTTAAAATATCCCAAGGAATTTGCAATTGATCCAAAATATTCTTAAATGATTTTGATCATTTGAAGAGATTTCAATAAATTTTTAATTAATTCAAAAAGTTTGTATAGCATTTGAAGTATTTCAGGGAATTTTAAAAGATTCGAAGTAAATTTTAACTGTCTTTAATAATTTGAAGGGAATTACAAGTATTTTAAATTAGTTCTGGTATTTTAAAAGATTTCAGGACATTTTCAAGATTTACAAGAATTCCAAGTATTTTTAATAATTTTAAGAGTTTTTATATAATGTTCATGCAGTTAAAAATAATTTCCTAGAATTTCGGAAGATTTCATAGGATACCCATGATTTTGAATGATTTCAAGGGATTTTAAAAACTCTCTAGGCATTTTAATGGAAATTTCAGGAAATATCAAAGATTGAAAAATATGTGTTAATATGGTTTGAAATTAATTTAAATTCGTTTGGAATTCTTCCTAAATAGTGATTAACTTATCTTGCATTCTTTGGAGTTCTCTTGAATTTTTATAATTTACTTGAAATTATTAAAATTATAAATGAGTTTTTAAATTTGTTGTTTAAGTTTCTGTTTAATTAATCCTGAATTTTTTCAAACACATGAATTTCATTAAATTCATTTAAATTTCATTGCTTTTTCTTAAATTTGCCATCTATTTTTGTGAATTTGATTAAATTCTCCTTATGTCCTTTAAATTCCTCTATAATCACTCTCACTTTACTGAAATGAATGGCATTTTTTGGATTAAATATATTTTTTAAATTTATTTGTATTCTTTGAATTTAATTTGAATTTTTTGAAATCTTATGAATCGAAGTGTTTTGAATTATTTGGAATTCAGAAGAATATTGGTCGCATTATTCAAGCAGATTAGTTACTTTTGCCCCGAGAATAATAATTGAAAAATTCATCATTTGAAATAAAAAATTCTTTTTATATAAATAATAAGAGATTCTCTTTATATAAAACGTGTTACAAGATTAGAACTTTGTGCTTTAAATAATAATGGTCAGAGAAAACGAAAAATTAGTCAAGTAAAAATCAGGATTTTTAAAAAGTAAGTTTTGCGGCCGCCCCGGTTATTTCTGTTCATTTTGTATATTTAGCTGGAATTTAGAAGAGTAAGTTGCTTCTCTTCTGGCACTTATTATTCTATTTCGATTATTCTTTACTTTTAAGAAATATTTTAGCAATTATTTTAGGAAAGAATTGAAATATATCGAAAAAATTAGGGTTCGATTCCTCCGAGGTGCACTGATTGTTTTTTTTTCAGTGTAATATATCAGGCGCATTTACATCAAATGAAATATTTTTTGGTTTAATTTTCAAAAAATTCGTATATCAAAAAATAAAATGGAACAAATCATAACTTATAAAAATTCTGGTTAAAATGATATTAATCTGGTTAAAGAAATTCTGTTTATAAGAAATTGACTGTTAGAAAGGATTTCTGTAAACGTAATATAAGTCATTATTATATTTTTTATTATAGAACCTTTTTTTTCTTCGAAAACATTTCTTCTCCAAATTTTAAAATAATTTTCTGAAATTTGTATTTGCTTTTAATTGTACGTTTTTATGCAAAATCGGTATAACAATGATAATTCTATTGTGCCTAATAAAGAAGTAGGCTGCGACGTGAGAAAACATTAATTTACAAATTCTCACGTCTCGACATATTTTTTGAATGGACAAGGAAAAAATTGGTTTTAAATTGTTGATAACAGTTATATTTATTAATGTAAGTTTAAACCGAAGAATCTCATGACGCTAAAAAAACTCTTCGCGTGGATGCTAAAAAAATTCTTTCTTAGAAAAAATACTGAAAAGTTTCAATGACTGTTCATAACATTTTTATTCAAAATGATATTATTTTATAAGTAATTATATCTTAGGATTGAATTATTTTGGATTCGCTAATTAAAATTACTCAATCCGAAAAGAAAAAAATACAATTTATCTGAAATAGGCTGAACTAGCGCACTCTATTTGCTCGCGGAGCGGCAGTAATATAGCACTTTATTGTACTGAGACGAGCGGCACGTAAGCTAACAATAAGGACGACGAAATGGGTGAGAAGTGAAAGAAAAGAGTGTGAAGTATTTATTTGAAACCTAAGTATAACTACGAAGTGAATTTTGGACTTCTAATGTTACCGCACCCGCTTGCGTATGCGGTACAATTAAGCGCCGTTTTCCAGAAAAAGAGCTCATATTCTGCCTATTTCAGATAAAGTATTGCGTGCACCACGGAAGCAAAGTTTTTTTATACTCGGATTCAGTTGTACCGACCTCGCCTTCGCCTCGGACGTTAAATTATGCATCCTTGTATAAAGTTCAACTTTACTGCCTAATTACATAATCTACTATTATAATAACCAGAAATATCATTCGATTGTAAACTTTTTTACCTATTTATTTAAATATAATTTTT